>NC_133653.1:143433788-143609577 GCF_009905375.1 Apium graveolens
TTTCACTTTCACATAGTTTTAGAACACTTAGAAGTGAGTATTAGGTCAACCACCATAGTTGTAAGATAGTATAAGGTCAGTAGAGAAAAAGGCACAAGTGAGGGTCAATAGGTTTTGGATAATTTAGGAAAGGCACATTGAGTTAGGAAGCCCAAATTTGAAGACTTTGTTTAGTTAGCGACCAAGTGACTTAAGTGGTGAGTCGAGATCATCCAAGCCTAGTGTGGCATTATGGTGTATATGATGTTATTGGTATTAATATATGATATGTGATTATGTGGCTACGTGTGTACATTTGAAAATATAATGGTGGATATGAATTAAGTGCGTATAGGCCTAAGTGCCATCCATGTTTAATTTCGGGTTGTAAATAGGTTAAGATGGTAAGAATATATTATAATGAGGATTATTATTATTTATGTAGGATCTCGAGACGAGGGAAAACTTGCCATAAAAGTCGAGTGAAGCTCCAGTTGTTGCTCCTACCAGTCAGACCAGACCAGTTTATCTCAAGGCAAGTGATTCAACTTGACCTTCGTATTTACTGTAAGCAGTTCATATATATATCGATGCAATTATCCTGAGTCATTTTGATATATTTAAATCAAGCGTATCTTTTGTTTATCTTTGAGTTACATAGAGATGCCATGAACCCTCGAGTACGTATTGCAAGTAGTTCAAAAGTCTTTCATGATAGTTTAATGCCATGATAAAATAGAGATTTGTTATAATACCTTATTGATCCTTTTGATTATGATGCTATTGATCCCTGAGAAATCTTGATATTGCACCCTGATGCTTTGATTCAACTCTTGAAATAACCTCGATAGAAACTTTATCTTGATACCTAAAAGCCAATCATTTCTTAAATTCATTCATGATTGTTTGATAACCCTATCCTTACCCTAAAAGCTTGATACCCTGTTATATCTTGAGCTGATGATCACTTTCTTTATATTTTAACACCTCTATCCTATTGGAACCAGTGATGCTTATCTTCTTGATGTTCTAATACCTATACCTTGTCTACAACCATTGCTTTAAGCCTAGTTTGGCATTACTCTTTCATATTATCCAATAGCCTTGCTCAATTTCCTTGTCAAAGTTCTTGTTTATGGAAACCTCTCAATTAACCTAATATAGTAAAGTCTAGTGGATCATGGCCCTGAGATTTAGTGTCAAATTTCCAGTGTTTCAAGTTGATCTATAATCCCTTGATAAAAATGATTACAGTCGAAAGAGATTTTGTCATAAATCGGCATCAGTTTTTAAAATGATTAAAATGTGGATTTTTCAGTCCCAAAGGGGGATAAATGTTTTCTTTGAATGGTGGATCTGGACTGAGACGCGAGTCCTTTCCACACTTATATTAGGCTTAAAAGTTGCCTAGGGATTCCCAATAATGTTTTAGAACCCAGCGAGGTTCGGGATTACTTCGCGGCTGATCACCGGCTGTAATCCGTAGCGTCATAAAATGATTTTGATTAAGAATGATTTTTAAAATTTGTTTTGATGCAAGCAAAATGATGCCAACTCACATAAGTTTTATCTCTCGTTATCATTGATTATGTCTTTCCATTGTCATTCCTAAAGGTATATCTCGATTTATGTTTTGCGTTGTACTATTAGCACTTGTTGAGCTTTTGGCTCACTTCTTGCTTTACCCTTATATTACAGCTAGCAGCTATGGTTAGATTCAAGCAGACTGCCCGTAAGACCTGTGATGCTGATGCTTATGTTCGAGCTCAGGTAGAATAAGTAATAATAGTTGTGTGAGGACTCGGTATTTGTAATCAGATGTAATAGTTGGTAGTGTTGGGCTGTTCCAAACCCTAAACTGTAAGATCTTGGATTTTGGTTGTGTATTCTTCATTAAAAAGATGTAATAGCTATATTTATTTCGCTATTTAAGTTGGGGGTGTGACAGAACCCCTAGCTCTCGCACTGGACTGGGGATCCCCGGTACCAACCGATTCCTTCTTAACTGGAAAAGAACATAAACAACATCGCACAAATGAGCTAACTAGCTCAGCAAGTGACAATGATAAAACTGAGAATAATGATCATCAGGTGAATATGGTTATGATATCAAGTGATCAATAGATTATGATTTAGAATTGGATATTATATTTTCATTTTAAAAAAACAAGGTTAGGCTGCTGATCAGTCACGCACTAACCCCGAGCAAAGCACACAGTACTGCTCTAACTACTGGATCCAAGGCACACATTGGCCTAACTTGACCATTATATGGTCTGACCACGAATCTGGTCCACAATTTTATAAAAAAACAATCCAATTCTAACATAATAACAGAATAAGCAGTAATAAACAATAAACATCATCATTAATCAACATTGGACGTTCAATAATGAAAATGATTTCAATCTGCATAGGGATCAATATGGCAGTTTCAAAGCATGGATGCTAGGTAATGAAAGAATTGGATAGCAAAGGAAACAATGTTTCAAGGTTTCAAGGATTTGATCTTTCAAAACATGGGATACAATGATTTGAATATGTAAGTAATTCGGTTCAGTGTTTGGTATTTAGTTTGTATGTATTTGTGGAGTAGTATCGTATATTTGTGGTTCGTATCTGGGTACTCAACAATCAATGATCTAGAAAGAATTAGGTTTACAGCTCAAGATCAATAACTGGAATTAGGGTTTAGGGTTCAGTGCTTCAAAGCACTTGCAATATAAAACAGAACTATCAATCACTACAATATCTCGAGAAAGTTCAGAACACTTTCCTGGTACTAGCTTACTATACTGCACTCGCTTTCAATCACCACTGTCTTACTCCTCGACTACCTGTTTCTCTTTCCTACGCCTTGCCTCTTCTGCTCACATATCATAAGCATCTATCAATATTCGACTCATATAATCTGTTCGAAACACTCTTCTATCTATCCTTTGTTTCACCCAAATCCGATTAATGGATTGAAAGTTACGCAATAAACAAGTAAACATCGAATATATATAGACCGACAGTTAACCAGAAAGTCACATATAGCACATAACACGTCACATAATCAATTATTTATCATCTATAAAGAAGTCTCGATTCATAAATAGGCTTTCGGATATTTAAAATAATTTTTAAAACATTTTTCGGAATTAAAACGAGTCGTTGGATCAATTTCAGAGTAACAAACAGGGTTCGGTTGGCCAATTCTGGCTTCGAAACAATTTTATAATAATTACCGAGCCTTGAAAACAATTTTAAATAATATTTTAAAGCTCGAAGCTATTTTTTGGAATTTTTAAATCATTTTTAAATAATTAAATCTAATTAAATAATTAACTAAAATCAATTAATAATTAACTAAATCAATTAATCAATTAATTTTTGAATTAGTTGACCAATTAATCAATTAAAAATTAACTGAAATTAATTAAGTAATTAATTCAGATTTATTTTTGAATTAAAAATAATTTTTGGAATTAAAATAATAATTTTTTGAATTTTCAGAAATTAAAATCAAATTTTTATAATAAAAATAAATAGGAAATATGATTTTTGAATAATTTTAAAACAGGAATCCTAAATTTGCAAACTCTGGAAACTTCAGGGACTGAACTGTTTCTTCCCCAAAAATTCAGGTACCAAACAGCAATTTTACACCCCCGTCGCCGAAAAATACAGGGGTGGCCGGAGAACACGATTCCGGCACGCTCACCTCACCACAAGCTCCAGATCACATCTACAGACAACCAGGAACTTATTCGTGCAAGCAAATCATTCAAATAACCCTAGACTTGGCCAGAAATTTGCCAAGAACATTGTCGGTTTCCGGCGAAACATCGAAAACTTAAAAAGACAACTCCCTACGATTCAAGCATCCTCTGTTAACGAGCTATATACCAATCGATTGCAAATTTCATAAGGAACATAACCCACTATAAAATCAACAGCTAATAACCCCTAAATCAAAAGGCCCAAATTTCAATTGAAAACATTCATACGGGTTATAAACCTAATTTTTAAAATTCGAGAATTAAACCCACTTTTGAGCATGTTATTGAACTCCAAATCAGACGTATGACATATGAAAATTATTAGGAAAACAAGCTCTACAACATGAAATCATCAAATCATACAAATAATCATCCGAACAAAAATTCATATTTTTAATAAAAATAATTCGAAAATAATTAAAAATATATAAAATCAACCTTTGATTTTGCAGTAAAACGGGTTCTGAAATCTGATAGTACTCCTTGAGACCGTCGATTTGGTTACTCCAACTTTCCAAACGGATTTCACTAATACCATGAATTTGTGGTTTGATTTTCAGAAGGGTTTATAAATATATGAATTTTCTTTGGAAATTTATATAATTACTGACTGCAAATGATATTTGATACGAAATAAAATACGGTAAAGGCTATTTATAATTACGGAAAATCAGTATCCCGTTGGATCATTCCGGATATAAAATGGTACGTTTATTTATAAAAACTGATCCAAACGGTATCGGTTTTCGGGATAATTATCCAAATCAGTACAATTTGTACTGCGGTCTTGGTCTCAGCGCCTGGTTACACGTACTATGAGGTGATAATTGTGATAGTTTAATAAAAAGCTCTCGTATATCGAAAATACGAGTTTTATTGATTTACCGAAATGAATATTGTATCGAAAATGTTGCGCCGGGACCCGCGCAGGACAAACCGTACGCCGGATCGAAAAAGTCAAAACATGGAAAATGCTCGGAATATTGCAATTAGGTTAGGAAGGAGTTCTCGGAAGAGTTTTGGGTTCTTAAAACGTAACAACGAATGACGTCGGTTGATTCCCGTTTTTATAAAATAGATTTAAAATACCCGGAAAAAGATTATATAAAATTCATATGATTCCTATAAATTCATAAATCAACATAAAAATAATTAGGAAGATATGACAATTATCTATATTTTGTTTTGGACATATAAAAATTAAAATACTCAATTAATAATATTTTTAAACATCCAAACATATTTAACACTTAACAAATAATTCAAAGAATAGATACTGAACACATATAATCATTATTTATTAGCAATAATAATTACACAATATATTCCGAATATTAAAACACCCTCACACTACATACACATACGCACATAAATTACACACACACAAACACCAAATCGATTTACACACACACACATGCATGCACGCGTGTGTATATACACAGAATCGACAGTCAGAGAAACAAACGGAGGAGCACAGGCGGTTACCGGAATCGGAGTCAAGGCGGCACCAGAGAAACCATAGAAACGATGGAGGAGTGAAAACCGAGAGAGAAAAATAAAGGGAGAGAGAGAAGTGAGAGAGATATGCGAGAGAGATGAAGAGAGAAGAGAGTGTGAGCTGTGTGTATTTTATTTGTGAGAATTAGAATTAAACCAGGTCGAAACACGTGTCAAAACAATTTCCACAAAGTGCTAATGGACTAACACGTGTCCTTTTACTTAATTATATGCCCGATTCTGCACCGCATTTTGCTGCTTATCGACCCAACTTGCGGGTAAAATAACCCAAAAATTCGTCAAACTAATTTTAAAATTTCCAGAATAAATAAAAGCTAACAAAATATAATTTTCACAATTTTTAAAGTATTTTTAAAATGTAACTCAGACCCGCATTTTAAGATTAGACGAATCAACGCGCGGGTGAAATTAATCCCAAAAATTTCCAAAATAATTTTAAAATTCTTAGAATATTATAAAATTAATAAAATATGAGTTTGTAATTTTTGAAACATTTTTGAATTCAATATTGATTTTACTAATAAATACAATCATAAAATCATTCAGAGATAAATAATCAATAAAATATTAATTTCTAAATTTTATAAATTCCCAAAAATAATTTTTATAATTATAAAATTATAAAAGTAATTTTAGAGACCATCCAAATATTTATGTAAATAAATCTTCCATAAAACCACTTTTAAAAGTGAAACAAAAACAATACAGCTCAATAGTTAATTACGCGAACAACCTTGTAAACCACAAATCACCTATAGATAATAATAAAACAACACATAGCTAACAAAAGCTGTATACATAATTTATTTATTTAATAATTCCATAAACACACATTTAGATAATATGAAAATATACGAGTCGTTATATCCTTCCCCCCTTAAAAAGATTTTGTCCTCAAAATCTTAACTAGTTAACAAATGAGGATTTTTTTCAAGCATATCTGACTCTAATTCCCAAGTAGGCTCTTTCAAAGCATACTCACTATATATATAAACTCATTCCTGAGGGCCCGCTTTTTACGATCTAGTAACTAGATTGGGTCGTACCTCCTGACTTGATTTAATCGAGGATATATTCTTTTGGCATAAGGACATAAAATATACTACGGGATGTTGTAGCTATGGAACCAGCGCTAATTTATAGACGACTCTACCTATTTTTCTCCAGTTTCTCAAACGGTCCAATATCTCTAAGACTCAGTTGTCCTTTTGTTCAAACCGAATCAATCCTTTTTAAGGTAACACCTTTAACAATACCATCGATCATATTTCTATCCTTTATATCTTTTCGATTCAAGTCCACGTTCTTTCTCTGTCTATTCTGATCTACTTCAACTCTTTTCTACACCAACACTACTGCATCCTTGGTGTGCTGAATTGACTTAGGATTTGACAGCTTCCTTTCTCCCACTTTATCTCAATAAAGTGGGGACCTACACTCGCGTCCACATAAGGCTTCGTAAGGTGGCATTCCAAAGCTGACATTAATGATAAATGATCATCCCAGTTTTCCTTCAAATTTACAACACAACCTCCCAACATATCTTATATTATCTGAATCATTTTCTCACTTTGATCCTTCGTTTAAGGATGATAGGTGATACTCACTTTCAGCTTAGTTTCCAAACATTCGAACACTTCTTATTCATTTCCATCAGTTAAGGCTGTAAAGTAATCTCGTATACTCACTTTTTATCACCTTCATGTATTTGAAATTCAACTTCCACACTTCCCAATTCTTTTATTAGCTCGTCAATGATCTTAATTATGTTCAATACTTTCCTTCCATAAAAGGCATTTATTACTACACCGACTTTGCTTAATGGTCGTTAATGAAATAATCGGAATCGTTTGTTAATCTTAGCTAAAGTTCATACCTGAAAACTTAACGTGTAGTTGCTTCCGTTCTAGTCTTCGTAAGGAAATCCTTGGGCATTCTACACAGAATTTCTTGATCTTTGAATAGCTGAGGATGTTATCAATAATAAATACAATTTGCTTATCCAAGTACTCCTTATACACTATGTTCTTTAAATCCTTAGAGACGGCTCATACACTTGTTACTCCACATAATATCACTAAAACTTGCAACGCTCATAACTCGTTCTAATCGCAGTCTTTGATATGCCCTTAGGCTGAATCTTGAGTCAACTTAGAGCATAACACACTCCTTAAATTAGGTCATATAAGTAATCAATTCTTATATAAGGGTTACTTATTCTTGTTTGTCATCTTATAAAATTTCCGATAATCGGTACATAATCTCATAATTTCATCCCTCTTCTCCAACAACATCACTGGTACACCCCACAGAGGTATATCTGGTATGATCTCCTCCCCTTTTTAATAATTTCTGCAGTTACTTAATAAATTCCTTCATTTCCACTGGCCTCTGGAGAAACTCCAGGGCATTCGTTTATTACTCAAACTTCTTCCATCTTAAGTACTTTCTTCATCGTATCTCTATACATGGTGGATCTACCTTATTTCCTTGGCTTAATAACTCCTTTCCTCGCATAATTGGAAGAACTTTTCATCTTATTTCTACCCTTAGAAACTTATCTTATTATTGGATTCCACACACTTTACAATTTCCTTCATCTGGAAATCAGTCTTTACCTTATGACAGGACAACCAACCTGTTCCTAGAATCACATTGAACTCTTCTAGCTCGAAGGGTGTCAAATCGGTTGAAAAAGAATACTCGTAGGTTTTAACGGACAGTTAAAACGGAGGTGACTCACCGAAAGTCCATCTTGATTGACCACCATTATGGTTAAGGGCTCGGCTAAGTCTTCTAATATCAAATTCATTTAACTCACACCTTTCTTTGGTATAAACAACTTAGACACTTCTGAACCAATTAAAACTTTAATAGGTATGGAGTTGAAAGAAAATGCACCTGCAACTACGTCTGAGTCCTAGGCGCTCGATCTCTTGGTCACTTTAAAAGTTCTGCCTCTAGATGTGCTGGATGTTGGCCCTTGGGATGTAGTATCTTAAGTAACCATTCTACAACTCCTTGCACTATGTCCAACTTTCCCATAATTGTAACACATAACTCCTGGATTTTATGGATTGCATTCCGATGCATAATGATCCTTATGACCACATTTGAAATATTGAACATTCTTTTTGCACAAACCATTGTGTCTCCTGTCACAGGACTTGCAATCCAGTACTGACTTGACTGGCTGGGTTGGAGTGGAAGCAACTGAAGTAGCACTAGACCTAGCCTGAGAGAAACTTTGTCTCTGGAAACTTTTACTCATGTTTCTGCCAAACCGATTCTGACACTCTTGGTTGGATTCTCCTCGGTCTGCCCCGTCTATAACACCTTTAGACTTTCTTTTCTTATCACCCACTTCCTTAACATCCAACTTCTGTTCATTTTCCATTACTAGGGAGGCCTGAACTACGGAAGAGTATGTCTTGAGTTGCAATGCCACAACTCCTCTATGAATTTCAGGCTTCAACCCTTGTTGGAACCTCCTTGCCTTCTGGGTCTCCGTACTTACATACTCAGGAACTAATCGTGCCAATTCTGTAAACTTGGCCTCATACTCCAACACATTCTTTCACCTTGTTTCAGTTCAAGAAACTCGACTTAAATACTTCTACAAGAACAATTCTGTAAATCTCGTCCAAGAAACAGGACCTTCTCCTTCCAACGCATGAGTGGATTCCCACCAATAATTTGCTTCATTTTTAAGAAAGTAGCTCACATAATCGGTCTAAGATCATCACTTACTTGCGTGAAGGTAAATGCCTTTTCCATTTCCTTAAGCCAATTTTTGGAAACAATAGGGTCCACTTCACCTTTAAAATTCGGGGGCTTAACAGATTGAAAGGATTTAAAACTAGTAGTTTGGTTTAGCTCTCCTTGGTGATGTTGTTGCTGCTGAGTCTGTTGGATTAGCTGCAACTGTTGTTGCTGCTGCTGGCGCAACAAATCTAGAATTTCATTTATAACTGAACCCTCCGTCATACTACTACTATTTTCTTTAGACTGGTTAGCTTTCTTGGGTGGAATTTTCCTGAAATATAACAGAGAATTTATTTAAAAACATAACGAAGATGTATAACAAAAATATCACCGTTCAAATGGTGCACCTGTGTCAGGAAAATGTTGCCTAATCAAAGCACCCATGTCTTTATTCTTAGGATCCATTTATAAAAGATATCTAGATTAACAACACTAGCAACAATAGCAACAGTAACAATAGCAGAATCAACGACAGCGCAGAAAGCTGGAATATAAAGATACTAAACATTATAGCATGCCCTCCCAATATAACAACAACTGAGCAACCTTTCAGTACCATTAAAAATACAATATTAACAAATTTCATATAGCGCAAAGGTAGATGGGCTATACTAGTCACCACCCAAAAAGGGTAAACTGGGAAGACAAGTTAAACTTAAGAAATCACAGACTTTGCTGACGTACTAGTCTGATTTTCAATCAACCATCCCTCCCAAGGCGATTTCTTATCTCTTGCAAACGACCTATCTTCCACGGAGTTAACTTTTCTAAAGCTGCAACCTTCAATATCGAATCATGAATCTTCTCTACTATTTTCATTTCTGAAGTAGCAACTGGATGTAAAACTTTTATTCCCCCGGACAGTCAACTCTTATTTACTTTCAATAACCAGGACTGTCTAATTACAAATGCTACTGACAATTCATTGCCTCAGAACTTCAAATGAAATTTCAAAGTCAAGGAATTAATGATACAGGGAGGATAAGAGAAGAAGACATAGGTATGACTGAGAGCAACCATACAAGTACATAAGATGGCCAGTCTTAGTACCGCATAGTGTACAACATATAATTCGGTGGCGTCCCACCAGACCCTTTCTCACACAGACAAATAGTCCAATCATATGCATTGTCTGCCCCAATCAACTGATAGAATCACCGAGGAAATAAACAATGTTTAAATAGAAATTCATAAATAGGAAAGGGAGAATCTGATTTATGATGAGGTCAACAGGACCCTAAGTTGCTTACTTCGCGCTCTTAACTTTCTCACAAGAAAAATAAGCAACTTATGGGATAGTAAACAATTATTCTAGAAACAAAATTACGTCTCATGAAAGAATTAATAGGGTTCAGGATATAAACCACAATACGGATCCACATTCACTATGAGACTTGGCTGTCATAGCAGCCGCTGACTATTATCATTCCCTCTGAACTCACCGAGGTCACACACTGGGTCCAACAACATCACTTGACATAGAGAATGCGATATTTCGAAATAGCGTTGGTGTCTCTTCAGCTGACATATCAAGGGTCCCTCATAAGCTAAATTCTCTCAATCAGGCTCATTTTCTCCAGAGGAAAGCTAGAAATCTCTATCGGACCTTACCAATAATACGTATACGAAGGAGACGTACTCTAGCTAGGGCAGTTCCAGCCAATCCTCAATAGACGTCAGGGTTACGCTTCCGAAACCCTTGATTAAACTCATAGACTCGCTCCTCTGATTGAGTTGTTGATTCACATATATATATAAACCTTCCTATACTCTTTTGACTCTACTCCTAACTTAAATCAGGGACTCAAACCTGTAGCTCTGATATCGACTGTGACGGCCTCAACCCTGGGGTCAGGAGTTGACGTCACCAATAATAATAATAATAAACATAATATAATCCATTCATTAGTAATACATAACCATGACCCCTTTACCAAGACCTTTTCCAGGTTTAAGTATGATTTAGGTTACAACTGTTACAAAACCAACTTACGACAAACCATCCTGACGTAACTAACTTAACACAGCAACTCAACAGACCATCTTTGGTCCAACACAACTACCTCAGAGGAGCCTGGTACGGATGGAACTAGAACTCTTCCCTGACTATGATGAAAGTATCTTCTAAGCATCTGCAATACATATATATACAAAACATTCTGTAAGGGTGAGCAATCAATTGCTCAGCAGTACCACTATATGAATAACAAGTAAAATGATTTAAAGTAAAGCAGTTATAGGAACAGAATTCATAACTCGTTAGAAAAAATGTAAAACATGTATACACGAGATATTCAAAACTAGCATGCTTTGTAAAATAAAATCAACAGTCGTGTGCTGTGCATAAATACCAGAGTTCAATTTTAGCATGTTATTTTCATTTCCAATACCACTATTCCATTACAGGAACCATAAAACCATCTGTCCCGTTACGGGGACCACAAAACCATTTGTTCCGTTACCGGAACCACAATCACAGTCAGATATGTATTGGATGTTATCTAGGGACGACTGATCAGGCCTCCACACAAATTATCTAGGATAGTTGGTCGGGCTATCACACAAAATGTCTAGGAAAGCTGATAGGGCTTTCACACAAATTAACCGGATCCGCAGAGACTAGCTAGGTCTCTGATTAACTATGCTGGACTAATCGGTGAAGATAGGGTGTGGAACCGAATTAGCCACTTAAACAACGTTATCCAATATTTGATTCATTTTATCCAGTTTCCAAAATCACCTTTACCTATCTCTTGTTAAATAAACCATTCAGTCACAGCACACTATTCAAAACTTCTTTTCATTTCAATCACATTTTAGAGATAGGTACCTTCAGAAGTTACTTTTCCCCAAAAACATATTTAAACAACGTTTTCAAATATAGGGAATACATAACTTAATAACGTTTCAATTCCCGTTTGAAAATAAAACAACATTTCATTCATATATACTGAACCATAAGAGTATGGTTAGGGGTACTTGCCTTGCAGAGCTTATAACTATCACTGACTGATTTTGGATCAACTCGGACGCTCGACTTTATCGCCTTACTATCAGACTATCCTGGATCCGACTTTGACACCCAGGTCCTTCGCTTGGAACCTTGCTGAGCTTGTCGACTGATCACTAGGTTATCTTTAGTCCAACGCCAACTCTCAGGCCTTCCGAATAGAACCTACATAGTCGAAATACCCTAATTTAGACATTTGTTTATTCTTGACATATCCTCGCTAAAAAATCTACCCAGTTGATATCAAATCCTGACTCATAATTATACACATTATAGTAGCACATGAAACAATTAGGGTTCACGTTCTCAAAAATCGGTTCAGTGTTCGTTTTCAGAAAACAAGTATACACGTTATTTTACGAAATTAAGGTTATTGGTTTTGGCAAAAATATTTCATCACAACATAGAATCAAGTTTTGTATAGAATATATATATATATATTCGCTCGATGCCCCGATAATTACCAGGTATGCTCCCGTATTTCCGTAGTTTGATTTCCCGGAAATCGGGGAGCACTTTCTTAATTTATTGGACAATCCCGTCGAAATAATTCGACGTCTCAACAATCAACCACCTCAATCCAAACCGGTCAATTTCGCAACTACAATCATACTTCACAATCCCATTTATAACTCCAACTTCGATATAACATAACAAATTGCTCATTTCGAGAAATTAAATTTTTATACTAAATATTATTTTATTATTTATTTATAATATTCCTATTAGGACTCAGAATCGCGTCATCATAGTCCACCGTCGGCTCGCCGAGGCTCATCGCCGACGACGATAAAATTCGCGTACCCGAACAATTTCAGGTTTCCAACGTAAATTCTATCGACTTAAAATTAAATCTAGCAAATACCGAATAGTTTATTTCACGAATTATACTCAATAATCCCCTGCAATAAAAAGGGAATAATATTAAAATTATAACACATGAATTCAACTGCACATATACTTGGCCCAAATTAGAGCCCACACAGAAAGCTCAAACAACAGCAAACAAAATAGTCGACAGAAGTAGAGCAGGCAACAGAACCACAACAATGTAACGGCCACGCGCCGCCATCCTCACCGGAAAACCGTGAGGGGCGGCATAGATGAACAAGAGAACACACCTGCACACTGCATGCATATATGCACAGAAATTACACACACACAAACACCAAATCAATTTATATACACACACACAGACACGCATACACGCGTGTATATATACATAGAATTGACAGTCAGATAAACAAATGGCGAAGCACAGGAGGTTACCGGAATCGGAGTCACGGCGGCATCGGAGAATCCAAAGAAACGATGGAGGAGTGAAAACTGAGAGAGAAAAACAAAGGGAGAGAGAAGTGAGAGAGATATGCGAGAGAGATAAAGAGGGAAGAGAGTGTGAGCTGTGTGTGTTTTATTTATGATAATTAGAATTAAACCGGGTCAAAACACGTGTCCAAACAATCGCCACAAAGTGGTAATGGACTAACATGTGACCTTTTACTTAATTATATGCCCGATTATGCACCATATTTTGTTGCTTATCGACCCAACATGCGGGTAAAATAACCCAAAAATTTGTCAAACTAATTTAACAAATTTTTAAATTTCCAGAATAAATAAAAGCTAACAAAATAAAATTTTCACAATTTTTAAAGCATTTTTAAAACGTAACTCGAACTCCAACTTTACGATTAGACGAATCAACGAGTGAAATTAATCCCAAAAATTTCCAAAATATTTTTAAAATTCTCAGAATATTATATATTAATAAAATATGAGTTTCGTAATTTTGAAACATTTCTGAATTCAATATTGATTTTACTAATAAATACAATCATAAAATCATTCAGGGATAAATAATCAATAAAATATTAATTTCTAAATTGTATAAATTCCCAAAAATAGTTATTGTAATTATAAAATTATAAAAGTAATTTTAGAGACCATCCAAATATTTATGAAAATAAATCTTCCATAAAACCACTTTTAAAAGTGAAACAAAAAAATACAGCTCAATAGTTAATTACGCGAACAACCCTGTATACCACAAATCAACCATAGATAATAATAAAACAACACATAACTAACAGAAGCTATACATATAATTTATTTATTTAATAATTCCATAATCACACATTTAAATAATATGAAAATATATGAGTCGTTATACTCCTCCTGACACTCCACCCGCAGAGGGTGATGATCCTGATTCCGAGTAGGTATACCTTTATTCCTTACTATTACCTTTACTGAGACAGTGAAAATTTTAAGTTTGGGGGTGGTAGTTAAGCAATATGTTTGTGTGTGTCCATTTAGTTGCATATTAATGATAGTTTAGTTCAGATAGTTGCATATTTATCATGTAATTTGTCATGTAGTTTTTTTAGTTGCATATTTATTTTGCATGTTAGTATGTTGCATATAGTTGCGTGTACATTTTATCATGATCCCTTAAGTTTGTTGTTCCCATTAATATGTGATGTTGATGCAACTGTAGTTGTAACAACCCGACTTAAATTTTATGAGTGATATGAAATTAGATCTTATAAGTAAATTTGGTTTCTTGGAATGAATGGAATAAATATTTTGATTTTAAAGTGTATATAATTTGTGTATATTTAAGTAATATTATTTTGTGAATTTTTTTCATTTTAAACTTTTAGTACTTGTATAAAGTTTAGATTACTTTTAAAATATTGGTACTCGATTATATTGGAGCTCCCATAAAATTTAGCTAGAAGTCAGGCCTGAAATAAATCGAAGACCAAAGAAAAGGAGCGTAAGGGAGAGGAACGCGGAAGGAGTGAGAGGAAACGAAGATGATGATAAGGATTAGGCACCCGAATAAAGAGAGATAAAAATGTTGAACTATAAAACCATAAACTAATATAAATCAGCCACGGTTTTACCACTAGACAAAGCTTAGTGGGAAGACGCATCCTTTAATTAAGAATGTTGTCATGAGAATAAAAATCTTACCAAGCTTTGTTCTTATAGAGCAAGCATGATAGTTAGTTCCATATCTTTTCGATGTGGGACTATGTAAACTAGACCAAGGAAAAACTAATGTTTTCAAGTCTATTTGTGTCTTTAGGGTGATTCTAAATCTCACTATATAGCAAGCAAGAGGTTATGGCATTTCAGCCTTTTCGACGTGGGATATACTTGTGTTACTTTTAATTAGTTTTACTCAATTTTCAGATTTGTTTTCATACAATAAGAAATCCATATTATCTTTGTTTTCAAAAGTATCACTTCAAATCTTGTGGTTATTATTTGAAATTTTATTTTTAAACTTTAAAAGGCATTTTGACTCTTATTATAAATTCAATAATAAAATTGAGCTTAGGCAAGAGGCCAAGCCCAATCTTTAGTTGTTAGAAAATTTCACTAACCTCGTAATATAGTTGAGGTAGGGACGTTGTACTCACACCTTTTCGATATGGGACAAGTTGCCTTACTATTAGAAAATACTTTGAGTCTTTATAGTGAAAGTGAAGTGAGTCCCTTTTAAATTTTCAATGTGGGACTTGAATGAATATTTTCATCTTTTCTTCTAGTTTTGTAGTAGTAAAATTGTAGACTTTCATGTCTTATAATAATGCTTAAACTTTCCATTAGGCTATAAGTAAAGCCAGCAAAAGAATATATTTTTTTTATTTTAATTATATCTAGAACTTTGTAAATTCTAGGCTCAACTTTCAAATTCAAATATGGGAAAGGGGGGAGTTCCCTTTAATCCCCCTTAATAAAATAGACTTATGGGTATTATACAGAGTTGAGAAGGAAATCCATTCTATATCTCCTCGATGTGGGACAAAATATTGTCCAAAACTAGGCAACTTGTCTTATTTAGTTTGTTTTATTACTTAGTTTTAGTATTGGCTTCATAACCTTGTTATATAGAAAACGAGATGGCACATCTCTAATATCTTATCAATGTGGGATTTAATGAAGCTATTTGTGACTTACTTAATCAATGGAGAAATTACTTATGTTTCTTTATATAAATACTTTAAAATTGAATTTAATTGACCATAGTTAAGCCAAGAAAAAGTTGTAAACTTCCTTAAGTAGAAAGTATTTGAACTCTCTTAAGTAAAGGAATGAGCTAAGCTGAGTTCATATAGAGGTTGGGGGGGGAGTCGGTTCCAATGTCTAGTCAATGTGGTATAGTGAAACTGGTATAATAAATAGGAGAACTATCAACCCATATTGACAAGAGAAAGGAAGAAGATTGAGAATATATAGTAAGAGAAAAAATTATGATTAATAAAATTTGTTGATCTTAGCAAGGCATGCGCCTCTTATGGATGTTTCTTTGGCACCCGAGCGCCTTGCTGGCTTCCATATGAATTTCTTTTCTTTCATTCTTGGTCTTTGTACCACATCGAGTAGAGATGAAAGGAAAGTCACTCCTTTCCTTATATAAGCACAACCCATTCTAACTTACTAAAAATAGGAAGCTTTTCCAGCTAATTTGGGTAAGTTAACTAACTTACCTTTACCTTATAGTTTATTATGATTTAATTTAATTATTTTGATTTGATTATTATATTAATAGTAATTAGAGACTTAATATAAGCATGACTTAATAATATTAAAATAAATGTTTGAATATTTAAGGGATCGAAGTTGTTGGACTCAAAATTTAATTTAGACTTGAACGTTGTAGACTGTAAGTATATACGGTACTTATTCACTGTTGAATTTTGATGAACTGTTGATTTTCTGATGAATGGATTTTTTTGACTGATGATTCATTGATGAAAACGAGTATTCTTGCATTAATACTTGATGAACTGATAATGATGCTTTCTTGTTGGAAATAAAGCTAAACCAATTATTTAGCTGGTCGGGATCCCACTTGATGAATTGATGAATTGATAAACCTATCATGCTTGAATATTCGATTTTAATCTTGTGAGACCTATTTATTATAATGAACTCTTGATGATTGTGACGAACTTTGATTCTTTTAATTTTAAAGTTATTTTTGTTGATTCTATAAACTCTGATTTTGTCGGACCAACCTTAGTTAAATTGTACGATATATGCTTACTGAGCTTTATGAGCTCAATGTTTATGTGACTAACTTTCAGGAAGGAATTTTGGAGAAGTATGTTCAGGGAAGGAAAAAAATATGTTGAACTAATCTCTTAGTAGACAACGAGAAACATGTAGAATCATGATAAATAATAAAATTGTCTTCAACCTATATTGTAATCTATTAGGATCTTATGAAGTATCATGAATATTGTTGTAAGACTTTGCTTTGTAATAAGTACTTTTATTAAGTTTAAGATTATATAAGCATATATTACGAGTTTGTAGTTCGGTTGGCGTCCCCGGGTCGAGTTTCTGAGGTCGTCTCGGGATCGGGGGCGTCATCGGAGTGATGTCAGATAGAGGGATGTTAAGTCCTAATGTATTGATTTGCATGCTAGAAATAATTCATAATCCTTATAGGTTGCTTGAGTGCTAGATTATGATCATGGTTTGTTGTTTGTTGAGGTTTAATCACTTATTTATGTCTAGAATGTAAGATATTCTCTTATTGGTAAAATAACATGGATTTTAAAAATTGGAGAAAACATTGGATTTCATTGCTAGTTGTTGTGGCTAGGTGTCAAATGGCTACTAGCCAGCTCATTTTATATGAGTGGTCTAGGGTTGAGCGAGATGGAGCAAAACGCACTCGTTCAGAAATCATGTGAAAAAAGAGAAAAAAAATGGAAAAAAAAAGAAAAGAAAAAAAATATATGTGTTGATGCATAATTGATCACGAGTGGGCTCTTTAATACTCGAGTTATTAAGTTCTTAGAGGACTTTGTGCCTAGTCACCTAAGGCTTTTATAGTCTGGGA
Source organism: Apium graveolens (assembly GCF_009905375.1). Taxonomy (NCBI): domain Eukaryota; kingdom Viridiplantae; phylum Streptophyta; class Magnoliopsida; order Apiales; family Apiaceae; genus Apium; species Apium graveolens. Next base: position 143,451,691 of record NC_133653.1, read on the forward strand.
TCCACTAACCTAACGCTCGCTACATGGGTATTATTGCATAAGTCTTTGGTGGACCTCACTTATTGCACAATCAAATAAGCATATTTGTGTTTGTTATGTGTTATAAATAAAAGCATAAATCCTTGTATAACACCAATAAAATTGAAGTGTTAGTTATTTTGAGTTTAGCATTTATTCTATTTATAACCTTGTGATTGTCTTGATGAGTAGTGAGTCATGGTTATTGATCTAGTTGTGATAGTATATTTGTTAAGCAATTGCACACACGCACATTTTTGGCTTGAGAGTTGATTTGTGGGATTTGATTGAACTTTGTGCGAATAATTGCATTTGTTGAGATGCTGCTCATTGGTTCGTTTAGTTATTCTGAGGGGATCGTTGCATTCATGCATTTTTATTTCTTGTTTTTGAGGTTGTTTATGCTTGAACACACACATCGATTCAAGTTTGGGGGTGTGTTAAGTGGCATTTATATCCACTTAGAACGCTTTATAAAGGCTAAATAGGTGTTTTATACTCAAGTTATTTGTGTATTTAATGTATTTTTGTAGTGTTTTGCATTTCAGGGCATAAACAGGAAGAAGGACTGGATTTTGCATGATATATGCTTGGAAGAGTGTGAAGATGAAGCCTTGGTCAAGTGCGCGAAGAAATCAGCAAGAGAAGACAAGAAATAAAGAAATAATAATTTTTTTCAGTAGCTCAGTGCGGCCGCACTACATTTGAGAGCAGCCGCGCCAGACACAGAGCGGTCGCGCCGTATCCCAGGGCGTCCGCGCCAGGACATTTTCCAGAAATTTTGATTTGAATAGAAGACTGACTTTCTGGGCTTTTGGACGGTTTGGGCTGCTATATAAAGACTCTTTAAAGACGTTTTTCAGAATGGAGACTAAGGAGAAGACGGCGAGAAGACCTAGGAGCACAAATACAACAAAGGAGAAGAAAAGCTTGTTTTTACTTGTGATTCTTTGATTGATTGGTAATCTTGGATGCTTTTTTTCTTGTTTGTTGAACCTATTACTCTTGTTAATGTACTTTTTTTATTAATTATCTATTAATTATCTGACATAACAGAACATGAAAAGAATTGAAGATCGAGTTAGAAGATATTCTGTGGAAAAAAATTGATGACAGAGTTAAAGCTTTTGTTCAGAGATACTGCGGAGTCTATCAAGAAATATGAAGATCTACATCTGAAACAAAGTAAGCTTTACACTACTTATTTTGTCTATCTGGTTTTTGACACTATACAATTCTATTAGAATTTATGCTTATTCTGCAAAGCATAAATTGGGGGAGATTGTTTAGAATTGGCGAAGTCGAAGATCACGATTTACGTCACAATCAGGATATGATCAACTGATGTAATATGATTATTTAATGAAAGCTTCGATATCTTCCGTTGACAATTGATTAGTCATCCGTTGATATATATAAATGATTAACCGTTGAAGCTAAAACACTTATCTGTTGATTAAAGCTATCTGTTGAAGAATGACTTGGATGATAAGTCATGACTACAAGATAAATCAGAAGGTGCTGATTTATAGGATCGTAGTTGATTTAAATATGTAAAGTATTAGAGTTATATTGTAACATATCTTGTAATTGATAGAGGACTGATTTATAGCTGTGTAGTATGTAAACACAGAATAGGTTATCACAATAAAAGTGATAGATCACAACTCGAGTATTCGTGTTATCTAGCAGCTCTTAATAATATTGCTCTTAAGAGAGTGTTGTAACAGTTTATGAAAGATCAATATAAAGTATAAAATGTTATTTGATTCATCTGTTCTTATTGTACTTTCATAATACATCGATTTGTTAAGTAATTATATCCAACCCCCCTTAAACAATTATTTTACTAGGGAACAAAACTTTTGGAGCTAATAACTTTATAGCCCCTTTGAATCATGCTGATATTCATTCTGATTTTCATATGATTTAAGATTTTCTTGGACAAAGCCACATTGGTTATGTGACGCTCTCCAAACCCAGATCAGAAGTTTGGGGCTCACAACACACGCACATAATATATAAACATGTATACAAAATATTATATGCAACAACCCTTCTTTACATAACCATGGATCGCAACAGGTTAAAGTATGAAAATAAGCAACAACCTTAACTTTTATTACATTGTACCGAATCTATGACGGCCTCAACCCCGGGGTTAGGAGTTGACGTCACTAACAACAATAATAACAATCTTAATACCATCTAAATCATTAATAATACATAACTACGACCCCTTTACCAAGACCTTTTCCAGGTTTAAATATGATTTAGGTTATAATAATCATAAAACCAACTTACTAGAGACAATCCTGACAACACTATCTTAATATAGCAACTCAACAGACCATACTTGGTCCAACACAACTACCTCAGAGGAGCCTGGAACGGAGGGAACTGGAACCCTGCCCTGACTACTGAAAGAAATATGTCCTAAGTCCAATCATGTATTAGGATTTAGGAATAACTTTTATGTAATCTGTTTTGATTTCATTGATATTAATAAAAGACTTGTTTTGTTTTTATTACGGGCTCTATCTATTTAAGTGTTTAAATAAGATATACCATAGTTTAGAGTAAAACTTTTATGGATTATGATGAGATCATAATGAGACCTAAAAGATGATAACTCTAAACTTAAATAGTTCCTGGTCATAGGATTACTAACTGGTAATTAATAATTCGTAAAGATCGGTACATACTATGCTTGCTTCATTTTGAAGGATGTCTGTTCTCATAGATATTTGTGTGGTGACATTATAGCTAGTATGTAGGTGCTTATTATAGAATAAGTTCACTGAACATGACTCGCACAGCTAAATAACTGATGGAGTTCACTCACGTGTCAGCAGTTGTTCACATAGTGATAGTTGTAGAAGTATCCTTAGACTTGAGGTCATCATAGTCATCTTGTGTACACTGAACTATGCTTTGGTTTAGTTCTTAGTCTCCAGGGACAATTATTAGGGCTCAACTAGGTATAGGAATTTGTACACGAAGATAGTGTATGATCAATAAAGGATCTACCCCTTCCAGTGAAGGAAGCGAATGTTCAAGGCTGATCCACTTATGCTAGTTCAGGAATCTCTGGCCAGAGTGAATGAAATTAGAAAGGAGTTTCTAATTTGCATAGAACTAAGCATAGTAAATGGTAAGCAAGTGATTAAATTAGATAGGCTTGAAACGAGATCCATGCCTTGTATTTAATCAGTACATTGTAGGGTAGAAGGAGTTTATTGTACGGTAACTATTCACTGAATAGGTTCTTGGTATTCTAAACAGTGAATTCGTATTATCCGGATAGTCGCGATATGCTAAGAAGTATCCCTCACGATGTAGAATAAATATGATTAATTGATTAATCATATTTCATAAATTAGAGAATTTATATAAATAATGATAAAATAGTTTTATTATTATTTATTTCTACTACCGCCTTAATATTGAACCTACAGGGTCACACCATAAAAAGAGAATGATTTAATGGTGGAGGAATTAATTAATAATGGCTGATAATTATTTATTTATGAAATAAATAATTAATTGGCAAATTTAATAATTGATTAAATTAGATTTAATTGATTATAAATTAATTAAGAAAAGTTCTTAATATTATTAATTTAGAATTTAATTTTTGGAAATTAAATCAAGAGAGAGAATTATTTCTAAAGTGTTTAGAAAAAGGATTAATAATTAAAAGGTGTTTTAATTATTAATGAGAATAATAAATGGGTTAATAATAATAATATTTTATAGGAAAATTTCAGCTGAAAATTTTGTCTATAAATATACTATTATAAACCCTATTTTTATTCTAACCCGAACACAAATTTTTCAGAAAACCTAATTCTCTCCACCTCCTCCTCCTCCTTAGCATCGTTTTCTTGGTGGATACCGGTGGAGTGCTTCACGTTTGAGGAGCAGCTGCTAAGGATCTTCGATCGTTGCTTTTGGATCGCTATTAAAGGTTAGTAATCGATTCATATGTTTTAATCACGATTTATATGCTTTTATTTGGATTTTATATGTGTAAAAGTGTTTTACCATGCCTCCGTTGCGATTAAAATCCAACAATGGTATCAGAGCATAGGTTGTATGCATATAGATCTATGATAAAAATTTCAGAATTTTATGTGCTTGTATGAATTAATTATGATTTTTACAAGTTATATTATGGATTAATTATGTCTGATGAGAAATCGTTTCTCAGAATAATTTTGAATGTTAATCTGGGTTCTACAAGTGTTGTAGATCGTCTGGGTATTTTTTTCATAATTTTATGATGTATAGATTTTTTATTATGAATTTTTGAAGAACTTGCAATTAAATTCGTAATTAAATAATCATATATATATAAATTGTTAATATGTATATATATACATCTGTTGAAAGATTGTGGCTGTCTGGGACTGCATGGAAAGAAGACAGACACGGCAGAGGATGTCAGGTACGGCTGCACGGCGATCGAGAGAAGAAGCTGTCAGGCGGCTGCTGCAGGCGCGCGCCACGCGCCCGCGGGGGGGTGGGGGTGTCGCGCATTCCGGGAATGCGTTACACCCTGTGGCGCATTCACGGAATGCGTTACACCTTTTAATGGCTTAAAAGGGTTGTAACGCATCACCGGAATGCGTTACAGGGCTTGTAACGCGTTCCTGTAATGCGTTACAGCCCGACTGTCCACATTAAATTTGATTTTTTGGGAGTTTCGTAACTCCGTTTTAGGCGTGTAATATATCGTTGGATTCGTTTTTCCGATACGGATCTAATGGAGTGATCAAATTTTAGTTTATATAAAAGTTTTGAACTGTTTATATTTCCGAAAGTGTTTTAAAGTTGTTTTTAACTGTTTTAACTACTTTTAAATGCTTCATGTGATACATAGAGATGTATAATGCTTAGACCAATATGCTAGATGATGTAACATGCCTACCTTGACGTTTATTCATACTTATATATGTGATATATGCTTAGTTTATCATGCGATGATAGATTTAGGTGAACTTAAATGAACATAAGGCGTTTGTTAGACAATCTAGTATAGTGAAATTGTTTCATAACCTTAATAATAATATTATGAATACAATCATGAGATTCTTGTGTTTATGAAACACGTAATTGAATATGAATTTTCAATATTGAGAGAAAGGATGATTTTGTCAACAACAGATTTCTATCTGTAAGAAAGGGTTATTAAGTGACGCCTCTTGACAATGCTCCACCCGATCTGGGAATCATCTGATTATTGATTATTGATTTGAAATATTTAATTTAAAAGGAAGAATCTCTTTATAATATGATTATGATTCTAACGTAATATAATCCCTCTAAAATTAAATAATATCAAGTAGTAATTGGCCAATGACACAACGGGCTTGTGTCGGTCATAACATTCCAACATGATAGAAAAGTAGTTCTTATTTTTAAATCATTGTCGGTTCGTGCTACAGCCGAGGGCTTTGATTTCGAAATAAGAAATACTTGTCTATTACATAGAGATGTGTATGTTGAATTAGAATCTAAAGGTCGGTACGTGCCACAGCCGTGGGCCGTTGGAGACTGATTCAATTGTACGGAATGTTGGGTTAGACTTGACTTAGAATATTGAGTTTGTCGTGCCACAGCCGTGACTCAATTATTCAAGAGGCTAAAGTTTGATTAGGGAATAACATAAGATGTAATTGACAAGAGTTGTCTGCCTATTGAACATTACATGGCGGTTCGTGCTACAGCCGGGGTTGTGTAATGGAATGTAGGATCCCTATTCCCACTAGCATTATGAATGCTTAATTTTTCATGTAGGGGGTTGAATAAATTAGGTAAACTAGTGGGAGCCACTTATGAATAAAGACCTGATTCATATAGTGTTTTAAAATGAAATCGAATATTTGCTAAGTGTTGTTATTTGTTTATCATTTACAGATTTATAATATACATTATGTCTTCTGCACTATCACTCAGGAGCATACTGGATGCTCACAAGTTGACTGGTCATAATTATGCTGACTGGCTTCGAAACTTGAGAATTGTTCTCAGGATTGAGAAGCTGGAATACGTGATTGACTCACCTAAGCCTACTGAACCTGTTATTGATGCACATAATGATGAACATGTTGTGTATCGTAAATGGGTAGATGATGCAAATGTTGCTCAATGCATCATGCTAGCTTCCATGAACATTGAGCTACAGAAGCAACATGAGCATATGGATGCTCACACTATCCTCATGCATCTACAAGAGTTGTATGATGTGGCAGGGAGGACAACTCGATATGAGATATCGAAGGAGCTGTTTGGTTGTAGGATGTCTGAGGGATTATCTGTGAATGACCATGTACTTAAGATGATCAATTTGATTGAACGTCTTGGACAACTTGGTTTTGCCATGGATGGGGAGCTGAGCCAAGACCTGGTCTTGCAATCGCTTCCGAGTTTGTTCTCGCAGTTTGTTGTGAACTTTCACATGAATAAGTTGGATGTCAGCCTGCCTGAACTCCACAACATGTTGAAGACTGCGGAATCGAATTTTCCCCCTAAGAAGAGTTCTGTTCTTCTAATTGGTGAAGGTTCCAATCCTAAGAAAAGGAAGAGGAACCCTTCCAAGAAGAAGAAAGTAGGTGAAGAAAAGCCGGTTCCACCAAAAGCTGAAGACCCCAAGAGCAAAGTTGTTTGCTTTCACTGTAACAAGGTGTGGCACTGGAAGAGGAACTGCAAGGTTTACCTTACAGAATTGAAGAAGAAGAATTAGAGAATCTATATAAATAATGATAAAATAGTTTTATTATTATTTATTTCTACTACCGGCTTAATATTAAACCTACAGGGTCACACCATAAAAAGAGAATGATTTAATGGTGGAGGAATTAATTAATAATGGCTGATAATTATTTATTTATGAAATAAATAATTAATTGGAAAATTTAATAATTGATTAAATTAGATTTAATTGATTATAAATTAATTAAGAAAAGTTCTTAATATTATTAATTAAGAATTTAATTTTTGGAAATTAAATCAAGAGAGAGAATTATTTCTAAAGTGTTTAGAAAAAGGATTAATAATTAAAAGGTGTTTTAATTATTAATGAGAATAATAAATGGGTTAATAATAATAACATTTTATGGGAAAATTTCAGCTGAAAATTTTGCCTATAAATATACTATTATAAACCCTATTTTTATTCTAACCCGAACCCAAATTTTTCAGAAAACCTAATTCTCTCCACCTCCTCCTCCTCCTTAGCATCGTTTTCTTGGTGGATACCGGTGAAGTGCTTCACGTTTGAGGAGCAGCTGCTAAGGATCTCCGATCGTTGCTTTTGGATCGCTATTAAAGGTTAGTAATCGATTCATATGTTTTAATCACGATTTATATGCTTTTATTTGGATTTATATGTGTAAAAGTGTTTGACCATGCCTCCGCTGCGATTAAAATCCGACAACTACCACAGAAGAATCTCCTAGGCATCTGCAATACACATATAAAACATTCTGCAAGGGTGAGCAATCAATTGCTCAGCAGTTCCACTATATAAATAATGAAGTAAAATAATTTAAAGTAAAGCAGTTATAGGAACATAATTCATAACTTGTTAGAAACATGTAAACAGGTACAAAATGGATATCAAATCTAGCATTCTCTGTAAAACAATAACATCAGTAATGTGCTGCGGAACTCAGAGACTGCAGGTCTCTGACCTGCTGGACTAATCGGTTATAAATTATGCGCAACCGAATTAGCCTCTTACGCAACCTCAATAGGCCTACTATGGCCACTATGTATCCCATATCTGATCGTTTTATCTAATTTTTAAAACACTTGTACCTATCTCATTGCCAAAACCATTCATATTAAAAGCACACATAAAACTAGTTCACAATTTATTTTCATCTGAGATAGGTACTTTCTGAAGTTATTTTTCCCCAAAACATGTTTAAAACAATGATTTATAACTACAGGTGATACGTAACTTTAAATGTTTCTGTTTCATTATGAGATAAAAACATTACTATTCACATATACTGAACCATAAAAGAATGGTCAGGGGTTCTTGCCTTACAGAGCTTTACAACTATTACTTCTCGACTTTGAGCTGACTCGGACGCTCAGGATTTATCGTCTAACAACTAGATCACCTTGGATTCGACTTCCACACTCAGATTCTTCGATGGGAACCCTACTAAGCTCGTCGACTATCCACTAGGTTATCTTTAGTCCAACGTCAATTCTCGAGTCCTTCGACTAGCATCTATAGAGTCGAACTACTCTATGTTAGATACCCAGTTATGCTTGACATATCCTCGATACCAAACCTACCCAAACGATAACAGTCCCGACTCGTAATTATTTATATTATAACAACACACGCAACAAATACGGTTCACGTTCTCAAAAATCGATTCGGGGTTCGTTTCCAGAAAATACGTATACTCATTATTTTACGAAATTAGGGTAATTGGTTTTGGAAAAACATTTCATCACAATATACAATCAGGTCTCGTATAAACATATGTATGTATTTATATATACTCGCTTGACGCTCCGATTATTACTGGATTCGCTCCCGTGTTTCCGTAATTTGACTTCCCGGAAATTGGCAGCACTTCCTTTATTTATCGGAATAACCCGTCGAAGCAATTCAACGTCAAACCAATCAACAACAACCACAATCCAACTTCACAAATCCCAACCAATAATTACAATTACAATCACAAATTAATTCAATCACAACCCAACAAACAGACAATCAATCCAAATAATTCCCGAACTACTCTATGTTAGATACCTAGTTATGCTTGACATATCCTCGATACCAAACCTCCCCAAATGATAACAATCCCGACTCGTAATTATTCATATTATAATAACACATGCAACAATTACGATTCACGTTCTCAAAAATCGGTTCGAGGTTCGTTTCCAGAAAATACATATACTCATTATTTTACGAAATTAGGGTTATTGGTTTTGGAAAAACATTTCATCATAATATACAATCAGGTCTCGTATAAATATATGTATGTATTTATATATACTCGCTCGACGCTCCGATTATTACTGGATTCGCTCCCGTGTTTCCGTAATTTGACTTCCCGGAAATCAGGCAGCACTTCCTTTATTTATCGAAATAACCCGTCGAAGCAATTCGACGTCAAACCAATCAACAACAACCACAATCCAATTTCACAAATCCCAACCAACAATTACAATTACAATTATAATCACAAATTAATTCAATCACAACCCAACAAATAGACAATCAATCCAAATAATTCCCGAACTGAATTATTTAACTACTACTTTTTATTTCGACTACTAATAATATACGAACTAAATTATTTATTTTAAAATATTAGGACTCAGATAAACATCATCACCGTCCGCTCATCGAAAATCATCGTGGACGGCAGTAAAATCTGGAGGTACCCGAGTTTGGTTTCCAATCACGGATTTCACCGATAAGATTCCGAATAGTTACAAATTATTAATTCGACATTCATCACAATATTCGAACGAGATATTCATAGAAATTTAAATTAATAACTCGAATTCCCAGGAAAAAGGGGATACTCGAATGACCAAATATTCAGAACCAACAAGATATACAACAGGCAACATATAACATCACACACGCGACACACGCGGTGTAATCCAAGGAAACAAAACAAGACGGCACGGGAGATGAGGACAGCGGCGTCGGAGAAGGAAAAAGCAGGCGGCAACAGCCGCCCCTACCACCGCACACACACAATCTTATACCCCTATATACTTGTGTATTTGTACATAAGAAAAGAGGGACTGAACCGAAGCTTCACCGAAAATCATCCCGGAAGAAAACACGGTGGCGAGTGGCAATAGCAGGGGATTTGGTCGTCACTATGAAACCTCAATAAAAAAATAATCTGTTAAATCAATAAATAAATGCCAGCAGAAGATATTTATCATTTATGACCCTAAACTAATCCAAGATCTTTTAATGTTACAGTTCTAGAAACAAGAAATCCAAATTCCGCCAATAATTTTTCACTTTCTTTTAAAACTCTTTTTAACAAATCCCAACTCAAAACTAAACCCACTAGTATAACTTCGAAATGAAGTATACTAGGCCTAAATAAAATACACAATATAATATAATATAAACAACTTTATACAATAAAACTTACACTAGTTCGCAAACCCTGGACCAACCATCTTCCAAAAGCTTCTTCTTTGCTTCCTCGGATTATTCGGCCAAACAGCAAGCTAATCCTCACTGGAGGTTAAATTTAAAAACAGGCAAGTATGAGTGAAAGAAATGCTCAGTAAGATCATTATAGCGAATATAGGGTCATTTTGATATAAAACCGACATCTTCATTAGAGCAGAACATTTAAAATCATAATTGCTGAATCATAAAATTTTAGTTGAGAAACCCCAAAATTGATTCCTTAATTGTATTCAAAACCATTTTGATATTTTTGAGCGAAATGCTTCAGCAATACTTTGAATCTTGACGAGAATCAAACTCCTAAAATATTGTTTACGGAAATATCGTATGTTAGATATATTTGATAATGTCATGGCTAATATAATTTATGTTTAGATTTCAGATCTTACTTAACAGGATAAATCAGTACTTAACTGTTGATCAGTACTTATACTGGAAGTCAGGACTTAAGGATATCAGTACTTATATTATCAGGAGATAATCATCAGAAGTTAGATATCAGAACTTAAGTGCTGAAGGACGATCAGATAAGGACAGTAGCTGATTAAAGGAAAGAAGATCAAGATAAACATAAGAAGAGATATGCATGAAGAAGGAGTTCCGTGAAGAATGGAATACTTGGATGAAAAGATATCTGATTGATATATTTTAGGAAGCAGAATTATATTCCATATCAATTAGCGATTATCTTGTAACTGTGTAGTATATAAACACAGACATAGGGTTTACACTAAAAGTGTCATTATATTAGAGAAGATTATTCATTGTAACCCTAGCAGCTCTCGTGATATTTGTTCATCACTGAGAGGTAACGGTTCCACACTGTAACAGAGTTTATTATTTCAATAAAGTTTGTTTTCTGTTACTTAATATCGATTTGATTGTATTATACACTGTATTCACCCCCCTCTACAGTGTGTGTGACCTAACAAGTGGTATCAGAGCTAATCTGTTAACACACATACAGTTAAAGATCCAAACACAATCATGTCGGACACAGAAACTCCAACTAAGCCTACCAAAACTGAGGAACCACCAAAGACACAAATTCAGAGTCGGTATGAGACCATCAGAGTTCCCATATTGAGACCATCTGAATATCCCATATGGAAGGTAAGGATGACCATGTTCCTGGAAGCAACAAATCCAGAATACCTTGATAGAATCAAGGAAGGGCCTCACAAACCAACCAAGCTCGCTGTTGCAGTTGCAGGTGAAGCAGCAAAGACCGTACCAAAGGAGAAGAGTGATTATACTGCTGAAGATATAGCATCAATTGCTAAGGATGCTAAGGTACGACACTTACTGCATAGTGCCATTGATAATGTAATGTCAAATAGGGTAATCAACTGCAAGACTGCTAAGGAGATATGGGATGCTCTGGAAACAAGGTGTCAGGGAACTGACATAATTAAGAAGAACAGGAAGACAATACTCACTCGAGAGTATGAACATTTTGACTCAAAGACTAATGAGTCATTGAATGATTTATATGATAGATTTGTCAAACTTTTGAATGATTTGTCATTGGTTTATAAAGAGTATGATCTTGAAGATTCAAACCTTAAATTCCTGTTAGCTCTTCCTGAATGCTGGGATTTGAAGGCAACGACAATAAGAGACAACTACAATCTTGCTGAAACAACTCTTGATGAAATCTATGGAATGCTCAAGACTCATGAGCTTGAGATGGAACAAAGAAGCAAGAGGAAAGGAGGAAAGTCAAGGACAGTTGCTCTTAAGGCTGAAGAAGAATCCCCCAAAGCAGCTTCCTCAAGGAAAGACAAGGGTAAAGCTCTTGTCATAAAGTCTGAAACTGAGTCATCAAGTTCTGAAGGTGATGATGACTCAGATTCTGAAAGCCTGCCTGAGACTGATGCTGATGAGGAGATGATGAAGCTGTGTGCTCTTGTGGTGAAAGGAATCACAAAGATTGCATATAGGAAGTTCAGAAAGGGAAAGAAGTTTTCCAGGAAAGGCACAAGTTCTGACAAGAAGAATTTCAGAAGATCTGAAAGCAGAGGAGGAAAGTCTGACAGAGGAGATTATACCAATGTTAAATGCTATAACTGTGGTGAGAAAGGCCACATATCTCCTGATTGCAAGAAGGCAAAGGGTGACAAAGGCAAGGCTCTTGTCACAAAGCAGAAAAGCTGGACAGACACCTCAGAATCTGAAAGTGAGGAGAACTATGCATTGATGGCAAATGCTGATAAAGAAAGTGCTGAGAGCAGTTCTGAAGCTGCTGAAACAAAGGTACCTCAGACTACTTATGCTTTTCATACTGATGATATTAATAAGTTGAGAAAATATCTTAAAACCATGTTTGTTAGTTATAGAGATCAAACTTTAACATGTGAAAGATTAACTTCTGAAAATCTTACTTTTAAGAAAAGAAATTATTTCTTAGAAAAAGAGTTAGTCATGTTCCATCAAACTCAGAAGGATAGAGATGATGCTTTTTATCTTAGGGATGAAGTACTAAAAATGAATGAATCTCTAAAAACTGAGTTAGAAAAGGAAAGAGAGATTATCAGGACTTAGACTAACTCTGGCAAAACAACTCAAAATTTGCTAAGTAGTGGAAACTGGAAAGAAGGCTTAGGTTATGGAGAAGATAAGAATGATAAAGGAACTGAAGAGATTAAGCCTGTTGTTAAGCAAAAGCCAAAGTTAAAACCTGTTAAGTTTGTAACTGTAAAGTCTGAAAATGAGAAATCAGAAGTTAAAGAGGAATCAACTTCTGACAAACTAAAACAGGAAAAGACAGCTGAAGTGAACATAGGCTTAATGACAAAGAAGCAGCTTAAGCATAAGCTGAAAGATGTCAAGAATGCAAACAAGGTAAAATCACCTAGGAAAAATAGGAATGGAAAGGAAGGTGTGAATAAAAGCAATGATTATAAACCTGTTCCTGATGCTCCTAGGAAAACATTTCATAACTGTGGAAGTTCTAACCATCTGGCTTCTTTTTGCAGGAAGAATAAGAATATTAACTCCTTACCTTCAAAATCAGGAGTTAAGAGTCAGTCTATTAGATATAAACCACAAAATCCTTGTTTTCATTATGGTAGTTTATGGCATTCCATTTATACTTGTAAGGAATATCATAGTTTGTACTATGATTATTATCAAATAAAACCTTCTCTGAAGAAAGTTTCCATTGTTCCTTCTAGTGTAAATTCTGATTCAAAGTCTGATAGTGTAAGTTCTGATAAGAAAAATGTTAACATAAACTATGATGCTAAATCCGCTGCAAATGTTAACAAACTTAATAAGGCCAAAGGACCCAAGCAAGTCTGGGTCCTTAAAATTAATAATTAGTGGTCTTTGTGATTGCAGGGCAACAGGAAAAATATTCTAGTTCTGGACAGTGGATGTTCAGGACATATGACTGGAAATAAGGCCCTGCTATCAGACTTTATGGAGAAAGCTGGCCCAAGTGTTTCTTATGGAGATGGCAACATTGGAAAAATATTGGGATATGGCAATATCAATCTTGGAAATGTAATAATTAAAGAAGTAGCTCTGGTCTCAGGACTTAAACACAATCTACTGAGTATAAGTCAAATCTGTGACAGAGGTTATCATGTTGATTTCTTTGAAGAACACTGTGAAGTTGTGAATAAATCTAAAGGCAAAGTTGTTCTGAAAGGATACAGGCGTGGTAACATTTATGAAGCTAAGCTTTCAACAAGTACTGATGGTTCTGCAATTTGTCTGATGAGTAGAGCATCAATTGAAGAAAGCTGGAATTGGCACAATAAACTCTCTCATTTAAATTTCAACAATATAAATGAACTGGTTAAGAGAGATCTTGTGAGAGGACTGCCAAAGTCAATATTTGCTCCTGATGGCCTTTGTGATTCTTGTCAGAAGGCCAAACAAAGAAAATCTTCATTCAAGAGCAAGACTGAATCATCAATTCTTGAGCCTTATCATCTACTACATGTTGATCTATTTGGTCCAGTAAATGTCATGTCTATTGCAAAGAAGAAATATGCGTTGGTCATAGTGGATGAATTCACCAGATACACATGGGTGTATTTCTTGCACACAAAAAGTGAAATTGCATCTATCTTGATTGATCATGTCAAATATTTGGATAAATTTGTCAAAGATTCTGTGAAAATTTTAAGGAGTGATAATGGCACTGAGTTCAAGAATTTGATAATGGAAGAGTTCTGCAAAAACCATGGAATAAAGCAGGAATTTTCTTCTCCTGGAACTCCACAGCAAAATGGAGTTGTTGAAAGGAAGAATAGAACTCTCATTGAAGCTGCACGAACAATGCTTGAAGAAGCAAAGCTTCCAACCTATTTCTGGGCTGAAGCTATGCAGACTGCTTGTTTTACTCAAAATGCACCACTCATTAACAAGCATGGAAAAACACCATATGAGATGGTGAAGAAAAAGAATCCAAATCTGAAATACTTTCATGTATTTGGATGCAAGTGTTTTGTTCTCAAGACTCATCCTGAACAGCTATCCAAGTTTGATCTAAAAGCTGATGAAGGAATCTTTGTTGGATATCCACTTTCCACAAAAGCATTCAGAGTCTATAATTTGAGAACAAAAGTGGTCATGGAATCTATCAATGTCTCTTTTGATGACAAGAAGATTACTAGTCTTGAAGATTTCATTGACCATGATCAGCTGAGATTTTAAAATGAAGACTCAAATTCTGATACTGAAAAACCTGACAGTCTAAGTCCTGATACTGTAAACTCTGATGGATTAAACTCTGATGTTATTGAAACTGTGGTGACTACGTCAAAGAAAGATGCACCTATGCAGGGGGAGCATACTCAAGATCCTACCACATCTCAAAAAATATCAGAACATATATCTGGCTCTTCAAGTTCTGATTCGTCAAGTTCTGATAAGCCAAGTTCTGATAGTGGTGAAAATCTAAATACTGAAGAATCCAACTCAGAGAGCATAGTTTCAGGGGGAGCATCAGAAAATTAAAATGAAGACAGCATGGATCATGGGGGAGCATCCAGTTCTAGAGAAAACCTTCCATCTGCAAGGAAGTGAATAAAATCACATACACCTGATTTGATAATTGGAAATCATGATGCAGGTGTCAGAACTAGAACAGGTACTTCAAATGAATGTCTCTACAATTCTTTTCTCTCTCAGACTGAGCCAAAGAAAGTGGAAGAAGCTCTTCAAGATGCTGATTGGGTGCAAGCAATGCAGGAAGAGTTAAATGAATTTGAAAGAAACAAAGTCTGGACCCTAGTGCCAAGACCAAAGAATAGATCTGTTGTTGGTACAAAGTGGGTATTCAGAAACAAAACTAACAGTGATGGCATAATTACAAGGAATAAGGCAAGGCTGGTTGCAAAAGGATATTCTCAACAAGAGGGAATTGATTATGATGAAACCTTTGCACCAGTTGCTAGGTTAGAAGCCATAAGGATATTTTTGGCTTATGCTGCTCACAAAAAGTTTACTGTCTTTCAAATGGATGTGAAAAGTGCTTTTCTCAATGGAGAATTGGAGGAGGAGGTATATGTTGAACAACCTCCAGGCTTTATAGATTCCAAACATCCAGATTATGTCTACAGGCTTGATAAAGCACTTTATGGACTTAAGCAAGCTCCTAGAGCATGGTATGAGACTTTAGCTCCGTTTCTTCTGGAAAGTGGATTCAACAGAGGAACAATAGACAAAATACTGTTCTACCTCAACCATGGAAAGGACTTACTTCTGGTCCAGATTTATGTTGATGATATCATTTTTGAGTCTATAAATGATAAACTTTGCAAGAAGTTTGCCAAACTAATGCAGTCAAGATATGGGGGAACTTAGCTATTTTCTGGGCCTTCAAGTCAAGCAGAATGAAGAAGGCACTTTTATTTGTCAAACCAAGTACACCAGAAACTTGCTGAATAAATTTGGAATGCAAGATTATTCTAGTGCATCCACTCCCATGGCCACTGCAACAAAACTGGATAAGGATACTGGTAAATCAGTAGATATTACTGACTACAGAGGTATGATTGGCTCTCTACTCTATCTAACTGCTAGTAGGCCTGATATCATGTATGCTACCTGTCTTTGTGCAAGATTTCAAGCAGATCCAAGAGAACCTCACTTAACAGCTGTGAAAAGAATCTTTAAGTATCTTAAAGGAACAGCTGATCTGGGATTGTGGTATCCTAGAGAATCAGATTTTAAACTAATAGGTTATTAGATGCAGATTTTGCAGGTTGTAAAATTGACAGGAAAAGCACAAGTGGAAGCTGCCAATTTCTTGGAGGCAGATTGGTTTCTTGGTTCAGCAAGAAACAAAAGTCAATTTCCACATCAACTGCAGAAGCAGAGTATATTGCTGCAGGAAGCTGTTGTGCACAGATTCTTTGGATGAAGAATCAGTTACTGGATTATGGGTTAACATATTTCAAAATCCCTATTTACTGTGATAATCAAAGTGCTATTGCTATGACAGGTAATCCAGTTCAACACTCTATGACAAAGCACATCAGCATCAGGTACCACTTCATAAGGGAACATATGGATGAAGGTACAGTGGAATTGCACTTTGTTCCAACAGATCAACAACTAGCAGATATCTTCACAAAACCACTGTGTGAAGCCACTTTTACAAGATTGGTAAATGAACTTGGAATGATTTCAGGTTCTTTCTCTAAATCTGCTTAGTCTTGTTCTGTATTATCAGACTTTATGAGCAGTATTTACAGAATTTAATATCTTTCTGTGATTAATTGATAAATGTTTTCAAGTACTGATTGTTGTCTGATATATGTTTCTAAACTCTGATAAGTGATTTGTCTGTCTAAGTGAAAATTCAATCCTATGAGGACAACTGTGCTAGATACTGACTTACTAGTCTTCAATAAACAAATGATCCCATGTAAGAAGTAATTATTTCTGTGGAAATCTTATGACACTAGCAAATTCTGATAATTGAGCTTAGTTGAGTTTACTTTGTTTATCTTATTACTAAGTCACAAATTAGAATAATGCTACTCATCTGTTAAGTTCTGATACTAGTAAAACTGTTGAATGTACTAAGTGCTGATAAACCTCACTTATAAAAAGAAAAATCAAAAGGATCAAAGAATAAAATCAGGTACTCCTTTGAGATCTAGAGTAAAAATGTGGAAGGGAAGACCCAAGTGCATTGCTGGTATTAAGTAAATATGTATTAGAAAAGCAAAATATTTTCTTGGTGACTTTTCACACTCTATGATTACTGGAGAAATACTCTGATAATAGCATAAATTCTGATAAGGAGTCGTGACTCACTTACACTGAGGAGCCACTGTAAAATAGAATTTAAAAAGATGCATAAAATTAGCACAAAACAATTGAGGTGGACTCAAGCATGAACTCATTCATCAGTAGGTTTCAGGATAATGACAGCTCTTTAGCAAAATTTTAGTTATGCCTTATTTCTAAGATATACTGAGGTGAATCAGACTTTACTCTTTGTCTGCTATTTAGCTTGATGCACACACTAATCACTCCATCTGAATGATGAAAATTACTGTGGTGGTCTATATTATTTTAGATAACCAGTCATTGTGTCATTTTGCACTAACTCTGAGGCCAAGTTCTTGTTGCATATTCTGACGATTAAGTTCTGAAGAGTATAACTCAGCACTTATATGAGGATTTACTAAGATAGGCATTCCTTTTTCGAGTTAAGAAATTATGTTCTGATGACTGTTAAGTTCTGAAATAAGTCTAAGTTCTGATATTACAGTCTAAATTCTTTACTTGACGTATCTGTGGATAAAATTTGATAACAGTCTCGGTATAATCTAGAACATGTGAAGTGGAAGATTAATAGTCACTATGGTTAGGATTAATGGTACTCGTACTTGAACAGTCAACTTTTACTTGTGTCTTGTGCGCATTCAACCATGTTTTCTCTTTCCAATGAATGTTATTCTTTTTCCAAGTCTGGGGAGACGAGGTAGAATTAATTCTACCTGTCAGCATTAAAAACCTTTATGTCTCCTGGCATTCTCTTGCCTATATAAACAGCCTCTTCACATCAGCCTTCCCATCAAATTCTTTCTCACAAACTTACCTTCATACTTTTTTCTTTCAAAAACACAATGGTCAGATACAACATATTTTTGAACTACCAAAACTTCAATATGGAGCTAAGCTGTGCCGACTGGCAGCAGGAATGGCACGTCACGGCCATTCCTGAGGAGATATGGGACTCTGTCCCACAGGAGGTACTGACCCACCTCATGTTCTTCTATATGGACTACCATCGCCATCTGGAGCGATTGGAGGAGGAAAGGCTGGAAGCTCTCCGCCAGCAAGAGCGAATCATCTGACTCGCCATTCTGTTTGTCGAGAGTAGGAAGAAGAAATGATTTAATCTCGTCTTCTTCCTGTTTTTCTTCATCATCAGCTTTGTCAGGCTTCTTAGCTAGGACTAAAGCTGTTGATGTTAGGTTTCGTAGCTTAGGGAAATCTTGTATAAGTACTGCTGTAATTTCCATTTCATGAATGTATTCTCTTGATATATTAATGAAATCTGTCTTTATTTCAAGATTTTGTCTCTAAGTTATTTTGTAATGCATTGATAAATCCTGATTGATATTCTGATGACCATATAAATTCTATTTTAATTTAAGTTCTGACTTCCCTTTATCAGTACTTACTCATTTGATTTATCTTGGTCATTTTAACTTGATTTCTTTTCAGAATATTAATGATGCAGTGAAAAATAATTAAATCAGTGGGAACGGTTTCAATTTTGAATTAAAACTGTTTCACCTTGATTAATGGAATATCTGGGTAAATGGAACGGTTTTTCCTTGAAACAGGCAAGTGAGCAAGTAATGATTACTGTTTTCTCGTGCTCAGTAACTATCCGTTATTACTGCATGTCTGACAGGTGTCCAACGGTAACATTTTTTTTAGAGTATAAGTACGACAGAGAAAGGATTTTTTTAATCTTTTATTTCCTTCATACTTTTTCTCTCTACTTTCTTTTACTCTCTCTTTCTCTCACGTTGGTTTTTCATACAGTCATTTTATCAAACACCTAACAGGCACTTTTAAATCTCAATTTTTCACATGGCACCTAAGGATTTAATCATTAATGGAGCTAAGTTTGTTCTAAACAACTATGCTGCAATTCTTGATCATGCTGAAGCTCCATCTGAATTGCATTTTGTGCAAGATCTTCTTGCACACAGTGAGATTGGGTATGCACTGACCCAGCCTTCAGTCTTTTCGAGCCAACAAGTTCTGACGTTTTGGCGGACTGGGCACTTTGATGATGGTGGTAAACATGGCACTCCCAGTATTGTTTTCGAAGTGAGTGATTCATCTTATGCAGTCACTCCTGGTACAATACGCAAAGCTCTACATCTCCCAGAAGATTGAACCTTTTCAATTCCAGAAGAATCAGCTCTTCAGGAGTTAATGGCAAATTTGGGGTATAAAAGGAGTTTGGCAAAACTTGGGCAGTTGAAACGGGCTCATTTCAGGAGAGAATGGAGCTTCTTCTTCGACTGCATCACCAAAGCTTTTGGGAACAAATGTTCGAATTTTGATGATATCCCAATTCTGAGTCAGCACATAGGGTATGCTATTATCCATCAAACTCATTTTGATTTTGCAACTGGTATAATTGGTTCTATTGGGGATAGGATGACAGAGGATAGGAATGTTATCTATTTTGCTAGATTCTGTCAACTTATATATACTTTTTGTACTAATGAACCTCAATTAGTCAGTTCCTCAACCCCACCTTTTAGAGTTGTAAAACGATACTTTAATGACCTGGTAAATGCTAATACTAAGAAATCAGTGGTTAGACCATTACAGATTCCTCAGTCTGTAAAACAGATCTTAGTAAATGCTGATCCTCATACTTATAGATCTGTTTACTCTGATGTCCAACCAACCACAAACACCCAAAAACCATCATCCTCAGCACCTACCACTCATTCTACTCAACCTACCCTCAGGACATATCTCAAATCCTATCTCTCCACTTCACAGACTGATCAACCCTCAGCCTCAGCACCTACTGTGAAACCTTCTTCCTCCAAGCCAAAGAGGACAAAAACAGTTCCTCAAACACCTCAAAAGAGAAGGAGGATTACCTTGAGAGATGAATCTGATACTGAGGAACAGGTTCCTTCTTCAGAACCTGTTGTAAGTGAAGTTGAGAAAAAGACTTCTCAGAAGGATTCTGGAATTGGGGGATCTAGGCTTCTCAAAAGGCTTAGAAGAATGACAGTTCCTGAAACTCCCAAGGAATCCAAATCAACTAAGAGATACCAGAAACAGAGGGCAAAAAGGCTAGTTTCAGATGATGAAGAGGAAGCAGCTAAGGAAGGGGATCAGGAATCTCTGATCTCACAAGACAAGGAATTTGCTCCAGTCACTTCTTCTCCATCAACTCCATCTAAGGAAGCTGCTACTGAAAAGGCCAACACACCATCTGTGTCTCCTGTTCAAAAGTCTGTATCTCCTGTTGATCCAGGCCTAAGTGCTGAAATTGATATTCCGAATCTGGTTGTGCCTGAAATACTTTTCTTAGAAGCTCCACCAGCAACTAATCCTTCTACAACACCTGTTCCTGATGCTGTTCAAACTCCAGAGTTATCAACAACATCTTCTCTAAATCATGATGCTGATGATCAGACTTTAGGTGAACATCAGGATTTGGCTGTTGATCAGAACTTAGAACAAGATCAGCAATTAGAGGATGCTGAAGCCTCTATTGCTACTCACACTGTTGTCTTATCAGAAGATACTGATTTTTAAGTTCTGATGCTGCAAATGCTGGAGATATTGGTGATGCTGCTCCAACTACTGATGCTGATACAGCAGGTCCTTCAGGACATGCTCCTCAACAGACTATTCTAAAGTCTGAACTGGTTAAGAAGTTTGTTATCGGAGAAGCACCAGTACCTTGGAGTGAAACTCCTGTAGGTCAGGAGTGGACTAAGGAATAGAACTCAGTTTCATGTGTTCCAACTGAAAAGCATCTTGCTGACCACTTGACTAAAGCTGATGAAATGTAAAATTCTGATGATTTCAAAACCCAGCTTAGAGTCACTGCATTGAGTACTAAACATCTACAAGGTCTTCATTCAACTACTCATGCAGAGCTACACAAGATTCAGGAGAACTTTATCAAACAGGAACAAGTTTGGAAAATTGATAAGAAAAAGTTCTTCCAACCTACCATTGACAGGATTGCTTATATTGAGAAGACTCAAGATCATCAACAAGCTCAGATTGATGAAATTCTGAAAAATCAAGCTTCTCAGCAATCACAATTAACTGAAATCCAATCCTTAGTGGAATTGCTTATCTCTCTTCTACTACCTGCTGATGCCAAAAAGGGGGAGAAAGTAATTAAGTCCAAATGCAAGACTGACAAGACACTGACAGGACAAGATAATGAAAAAGATGATCAAGGAAACTCTGGAATGGGTAGAGGTCATAGTCAAGGTAGAGGATTCACATCAAGACAAGCTAGTCACAGGACAAGTTCTGATACTGGGAAGAGAATAAGTTCTGCTACTGGTAAAAGGATAAGTTCTGATGAACTTTTAGATCTTGATGAGGAAATGTCAAGATAGTTATTTCTTCAGGAAAATCCAAGAATGGACTTGGAGAGTTTAATGAAAGAAGAAGCCAGGCTTAAATCAGAGAAAGTCACATCTAAATCTGAAGCTTCTGGTAAAAAGCCACTTCCAAAACTCAAAGGCATTGTGATCAAAGAAAGGACACTTACTGAAGCAACATTGGCTAGATCACAACCGCAGATAGATCCAAGATCCAAGGGTAAAGAAAAAGTTGGTGAACCTATCAAGGTTTATGTGCCTCCTGAGGATGAAGAAATTACTGATGAAAAGGATAATCTTGCTCTGACTTCAAGAAAAGTTCTTAAAACAACCTCTGACATGGCTCAAGTTGTTCAGAGTCAAGAAATTGTAAGTTCTGATATTCAGAAGAAGCAAGTAACCTCTGACATAGCTCAAGTTAACTTGATATCAGAAAATAGACCAAAGACACTCCTACCAGGATTCACTAAAGTAAAACAGACTCAACCTTTGAAGACTACTGCAAGTGGTTTTGAAGCAAGAGTAGTTACTGGAAAGGAAGCAAAAGATAAAACTGGATTGGGAAGTGCTGATGAAAGGAGAATACATAACACTACCAATGATCCAACTTCCTTGAGTGAACCAGGTATTGGAGCAACTCCTGAGAGATTGAATCAAATGGAATCTGTACAGATGGTTTACCATACCTACTTGAAAGAATACATCATGTTGTATTTCATGACAGATGGTAGGGTTTATCATATAAGACAAAATGCCATTCCATTGAAGTATTTTGAAGAATTGGAGCATGTACTTTTCTTACTTCAAGTGGATGATAGAATAACAGGAACTGCTGCAAACTATTTGTAACACCCCCAGATCCGGGGTCGGGGATCCGGGTTGTCACGGTCTTTCTTTCCACAATATCACTTCACTTAATTAATAATAAATAACCTCATGCTGTGACCCCATACTAACACACACCACAACCCGTTATAGTCTCAGAGATGAAATTAAAATAAATACAAGTCTTTGAATCCACCATTTAACAGTTATTACAACCCAAAATGATTACTTGATAAATTTACAGTTAATTGCCATTATCTGCCACAAGTTATAATTATACATAATTTGATTCTCAAAAGTAGATGGTCTGATCTACAATGGATCTACCTCTGCAGCTATAGCAGCTACAACATCATCGGGAAGACGCGGGACGCTTCCCACGCGCTTGCACTGGGTCTGCTGGAGTCTGGCCATCTTTCCTAACTGTTGTTGTGTGATGAAGAAATAAAGCAAGGGTGAGCAGCAAGCCCACCAAAATAATATGTATAATGATTTACAATATATGAGCCTTCTCATAGTACTCATGAAAGTCTTGGTCAAAAGAAATGAACCAAGTTGATATCTTAATGCGATGAAGTCGCAAAATATTCAGTATATATACATATATACTTTTCAAAATATTGGAAGTCCTCTTCCATGCATAATATACACAAAGTTCCAGCGTATAACTGTATAAAAATATCGTTGCAAGGTGATCTAATATATCTAACCTTGTCTCAACGTTTTTCTGAAAATCTTTGTCATTCATAAGACAATTATTAACTAGATATAAGTTTAAAAGATGAAGTTATAAGGTACTCCAATATACTTATATCTTTTCCAAATACTACTTGAACTACCACCGTTCAAGTTATAATTAATTTTAAGAAAAACATCCCATAGATGAGACCACAAGTTAAGACTTGAATAGATTCAATCTTTGAAATATTATTGAATGAAAAAGTTATGAGATACTTTATTTAGTCCCGATATATATATATCCACATATATATATCTCTTAAACATTTGCTGGAACCTCTGTTATGTAAAGTATGAACAGAGTTTGAAACATCCAATGAATTTTGGAAAGGAAAAGAATTTTGGCATAAACCAGATATCTTGCTGATCAGGCAAAGATACCAATAAGTAACCTTTTCTACTGTAGATGGATGAATTCCTCACCGGTCATCACCCTGGCCGCATTAGGACCTCGCGCTAGACCGTTACCCGGCCCCTCACGCGTTGATGGACTGCCACCCAGCCACTTACACAATAATAGACCGTACCCCGGCCTGTCGCTTATGCCGACTCAATCAAATGGACTTACTTCCCGAACATTGGGCAAGTAATCAAATTGTTTTCTCAAAACAGCAACCTCGTTGCGAATATAAAATACACCACAGAGCCGGATTCCCCAGGTTTTGAGCGAGTATTTAAATCCCCTTAAAAGGAAGATCTTAAATATAAAAAAAGAGTTTTGGGATCCACTCTGACTTTTAAAAATCATTTTGAAGACTCGAAAACACTTTAAAGAGTGTTTGGAGTAAAGCTGATTTAATGAAGTAAATCAGTCCCCAGAATATTTAGAAAATGACCGAATATTATTATTTAAATAATATTCCCATAAAGAATAGTCTTTATAAAAATAATTGAAGTAGAAGTATTAAAATTTATACTTGAAACGAGTATTAAATAACCAAAGATATACTTATATGAAAGTATTATCTTTATTTGAATAATCGAAAATAAGTTTGATTATTTACACCTTATTCTTTAATAAAATAAAGAATATATCTCAGCAAATAATCGGAGTCATAGATCCTCAAATGAATATTCAAATAATATTCATTAAATAATATAAACTGAGTCATAAGCCCTCGAATGAATATTCAAATAATATTCAGATAAATAAATAAAAGGAGTCATAAGTCCTCGAATGAATATTCAAAATAATATTCATTTAATATAAAGGAGTCATACGCCTTCGAATAATATTCAAATAATATTCAGATAAATAAATAAAAGGAGTCATAAGTCCTCGAATGAATATTCAAAATAATATTCATTTAATATAAAGGAGTCATACGCCTTCGAATAATATTCGAAATAATATTCAATAATAAAATAAAGTTAAAGTTATTGAATAAACCTTATTCGATTAATAGTTTTGAAAACTATGACCATATATATATATAAATATATATATATATATCCATATCCATATATATACAAAATCTACTCGGGATCCTCGACTCCCGGTTTTAGAAAATATTTTCACCTTTGGGTCCCTATACTAAGGGTATATGCAAGATACCGCTATCCTCTAGCATAGGTATTACCAACTGAACCAACAGATATATATTTCAAGAATATGAAACAGGCATGCATATATACCATATCACATGCTACAATATATCGCAAGAATTTGCTAAATAACCAACATGCATCTATCGCAAGATAATGCATATACAAGTGTATACATCACAACAACAGTATAACGGATAGAATACTTGCCTGAGCGACTGGGGGTTACGAATGGCTCGGGACGAGTCTGGTAACCTATAAGCAACAAGTAAGTTGGAATTAAACCAAAGTCACTTGTAAATCTATACTTTAACTAACTTAGACTCTAATGCTTGTTTTGCGCTCACTGATTCGCTTAAGTCACTCGGGTACCCTCGGCTCCACCATTTTTAATAATTTAACCTTTACGAGTTTTAAAGCGATTCCTTCACGAGTGTCTTACCAACTGCCTAACACACTTACCATAAATGTTTCATACATTAATTAACCCTTTTTGGTCTTTAACCTATGTTTCAAAGTAAGGTGAGGGGAAAAGTTTCGTTCGCGAAACGCCGTTACTTGAAACGGTCGTTTCTCCTAAACCGTGCGTCGGAATCGAACGAACTACATATCAAAACGAAGCTCGTAACATGAGTTATCTAAACATGGCAGTGGTGATAATCTAGCAGGGGGTTCTCGGGTCCTAATGTTATGCACAAAAACAGTCTACAGGAAATCGGACGTTACGACGGCTATATTTACGCGATTTCCCAAATTTAAACCAATTCAATCAACCACAATTTCAACTCCAATTCACAACCCAATCAAACCTCCAATTAAACTACACCACAACAGCCCCAAATCAACTCAATATTACCAATTTATTCATCTACACCAAGTCAAAAATGTGACCAAGAACTTCAAATCTAACAAGCATCACTCCTAACTCCAAAATCAACAAAACCACTTACTAAACAAAGCTCTATTATGAGTACACACTCATTACACTAACCCATCATCTAACATTATGAAATCCAAACCAACAAAACTTAATACTAAGGGTTTGAGAAGTTATACCTTCCTTGGAGAGTGGAGAATCAAGAGAATGGCTTGGAATCACCCTTAAAGTCCTTATCCAAGCTTAATCTAAACAAAACTTCAAGAACACAAATTTTAGTTCTTGAAAACACTATTCACCATCTTCTTTCATGATTTATAGAAAAAGATTGGCTTGGATTTAGAAGCTTAAACTTATAGGAAGTATGTAACTATCCATGGGGAAGCTTAGATAATTACCTTGCTAAATAGTAAGTGGAGGAGCTTGGATCTTCAAATTTTAAGAAATGCACCCGAGAGCTTGAAGAAGAAGAAGACAGATTTTTTGTGTTTTGGCTTGATTTGCTTTTGGTTGGTTGATTTTTGTTGTTTGCTTTAGTGAATTACCTAGTTGCCCTTGGTTTTGTGTGGTTCTCATTCAACCACACCTCCTTCCTTTCTTGTCATGCCTATGTCACCTTGCACATGTCATAATGCTCCCACTTGTCCACACCTTGTGGTTTGATGATGTCACAATCCCTGGCTTCTTGTACAAGCTTGTCTCTTGGTCACTTATTTGTTTTACGGTTCGCTTATCTTTCGTTCTCGTTTATCGTTTGAGGGATCATACCCGGGATCTTATTACTTAGGTTCCCTTAACCTTTCTCAATATATTGTATTCCTTCTATGATCCTCTCTTATAATCCTTTAATTTAAATCCTTTTTATCCTGTTACCTTATACTCAATTCTTTCCGTATCTATTGGATTTCCGGGAAAAATCAAAGTGTTCGGATTTGGATTCTGACGATCTTTACATACACTTATATCCCATATAAAGTACTAATAAAATCTCAGAATATCCATATCAGAACCCCTACATAGTGTGGCATGAAAAGTTTTCTCATTCAGCAAAAACACTATTCATAAGGGTTTCAAAAATTTCCCAAAAATTAGGGTTATTACAGTCTCCCCTCCTTAAAAGGATTCCGTCCCGAAATCAGATAGAAAATGAATAGGGATGCTCTCTTAGCATTGCACTTTCTAACTCTCGAGTAAATTTTCCCACATTGTGGTTCTACCATCAAACTCTTACTAGTTTGATAACCCTTCTCCTAAGCACTCGTTCCCTTTTACTCTATACCCTTCCTGGTTGCTCCATATAGGTTACGTCTGGTTGCATGTCTATGCGCTCATATGCCCCTATTTGTCTGGCATCCGAATTACACTTCCTTAACATTGATACGTGGAACACGTTATGAACTTGCTACAGGTTCGGGGGTAGGGCTAGCTCATATGCTAACTTCGCAAACGTCTTAATATATCCGAGGGTCCAACAAATTGTAGACTTAGCTTTCCTTTCTTTCCGAACCTCATCAATCCTTTCCAAGGGATACCTATAACATTACTAGGTCCCCTATTTCGTACTCTTTATCCTTTCGTGTCAAATCAACATACTTATCATGTCCATCTTGGGCTACTACCAGCCGTCCTCTGATTAGATCTATCATATCCTTGGTCCTTTAGACTACTGCGGGTCCGAGCATCTTGCGCTCTACAACTTCATCCTAACATAAGGGAGATCAATATTGTCTTCCCTCAAGGATCTCATA
The DNA here is from genome assembly GCF_009905375.1 of Apium graveolens. Classification (NCBI taxonomy): domain Eukaryota; kingdom Viridiplantae; phylum Streptophyta; class Magnoliopsida; order Apiales; family Apiaceae; genus Apium; species Apium graveolens. The sequence goes on from NC_133653.1 coordinate 143,479,240, forward strand.
AGGCGACATCTCGATAATGACATATGATCTATTGTCGTGAGAAAACTCAATCCGCGTTAAGTGATCATTCCAAATTTTTTTTTTCAAGTCTATTGCACAGACTCTCATTATTGCTTTTAGCATTAGAGCTTCTGCTTCTCAATACCCATTCTTTTCCAGTTCGTAATCGCTATCACCTTCCGTTCCTAATATTATACTGGTTATCCTTTTGCTCGTTAGCGTTCTATAACCTTTTAATAACCACGTCAACCTTAGTATCACGAATGTGTTCCCATTCCGCATACTATCACCACTTTATTACTCCTTTTTCAGTTGTTTCTATTTTCCAAAATTTGATCAATCAAATAGAAGTAAAGGAATTTGTTGAGAGATCACTAAGATCATGAACACTTGTTATATCGCATAGTTAGTACAGAAGGTGGCCAGCCTTTAGTACTTGACAAGCAATTAAACAATAGCTGGTATCCTACTCGGCTTCTATCACACAGATAGATAGTCATTCGGCAATACCTCCCCTTCTGGAAGGGTTGTTCTTCTCAGCTTACATGAAATGAAAAGAAGAGAAAAGAACAAATTGAAGAGAATTGTATATTCATAAAAAATTTTATTGCCATAAAATATCTGGCTTGGAACCTACCTCTGAACTATAGAGGTTTGTCATAGGAGAACAAATCATATACGTATATAAATCAACATTAAGCATTATAGCCTCGTATTTCCCATGCCTAAATATTTCTATTCCGTCCATCATTCTATGGACCCATGCTCTTCCTCGAGCTTATACACAATCACCTTTGAAACTCCCTCGACATCGAAAATCGAATCTGGGATCTCATTCTATATATCACCGTTACTAGGATTCTATGCTCGCACCGCAACCTTCCTCGTATAATAATACGACTCTCTATTGATAAGAAAGAATAATTATTCACTAGGTAGATACTCTACTTAATTAGTCTATCAATGATAACTTATACACTACCACGACCCGATTAGTGGTACTCAATCTCAACACCCATTCCAATACAACTCTCATGGTTGTAATCAGCTCACTACTCGCAGAATCATTGCTGCCTTACTATGGTCCACCACTGACCTACTGTCGTCATTCACTTTTCCATAAAATCTTAATATCTAACAATACGGAGTCTATACATGTCGTATCAAATCCTTCTAAGGAGGTAACATAATCACCATTCATGATTCATGGAGTACACTCCTGATCCTGACATACTTACATGACATGAAGCATATAAAATTGCAGAAGAGTTTCTTCAATCAAAGCACCGATAGCAGGTTAATACCATTCTTAATCATATGCCTTCAATAGAAGACTTAACTCAAAGGTTTGTTTGGTCCTTTTTGAAACATGGTCCTGGCTTATCTCAAGATAGGACCTTCTAAGATAGATAGCCCGTTCATGGCGATTACACGAATTAAACCTTTACCAACTACTATTACGGTTGGGTATTGCACAGTCATCAGAAGGAATGTCAATCTTCCAAACCATAATTCAACCTTCACATTTTTAACCATCATCACTGTATTCTTTTGGCACACGCGCCTATAATTATCCACTTACCTTTAAAGTGTCGGCCACCTCTTTGGCCTTTCCTGATAGTAAAATTTCCTTACAGTCAATGTCATTTTAACCACCTCCAAATAAATTTTCTACCTTATTTCCGATCACTGCTTGAGTGAAGATGTTTTCCTTAAAATCAGATGGGAAAAAAAATATCACCATTTTTCCATAAGTTATTGCCTCATTCTTTAGAGGCTAATCACTGTCATGACTGACTCTCAATCATAATTAGAACATCTTTTATCTTAAGTCCTAATTGCCCTGAATAATTTCGACCATTACTGGTTCGATCCATACTTTCTCGTGGTTTAACACGTGCCCCACTTGACAACATTATAATTACGTCATATTTCCTTTATCAACATTTCTATTCTTGAAAATTTTGAATATTACCTTTCTCCTTGTAAAACCTCTAAGGTTATCCTTCAATCGTTCCTCCTGTATTCCCTAGATACAGGGCATATTAAAATACCATTTACTATTACTAGAACCATTATCTATATACTTCTGAAAAATTTCTCCACTGATTCTTAAAGGTTGTTGCTACATTAACCCTTTCCAAATCATACTGTCAAAACTCATACTGTCCCTATTAAGGGTGAAATTCCAACCTTTATGCATTCCCCTAGGATTCATTTTAAGTTACCGATGTTCTATCCTTAATTCCACCTTTAAAAGGTACCTGCATCCTTATTCAAATTGAGGTCAATCCATATGGCCTCCAAAAGATAACAATGGTCATCCACTTTTCTTTCTTGATTTGGTAATGATAACATGGATGTTCTGGAAGATATTGGTCATGTTCAACGTGAACTTCTTCTTAATAATTCCTTATTTACTTTTGTTGTTTATCTCAACAGTCATCTCAATGTTGGGATATCTTTCATATCTGGCGTCTCCCTTTCTGGGTATCATGCCACCGGTCTTACACTTTACCTTCTTGAAGGTCACTTCCTTCACCCAATTTTCTTAATTTCTTACTTTCTTGTCTCCTCAGTCTATCCGCGTCTCATTATTTATCCTTCGAACTATCTCAAGGTTTTCCTCGAATCCTCCCAACTTAAAGGGGGTACAATATATGTATCTCTTATGCCTTCAACCATCAATTTTAACTCATGGTGGATCATCATCATCCTGACGATTACATACTTTCCTATTTCTATTTCTACGAGTCTTTAGGGTTTCCTCATACCCAACTCCCTTATCATTCCTCAAACTCTATTGCCGTTATATTCCTTTCCACTTCAATTTCTTTTTATTTTCCTTTCTCTTATAATTATTTCATGAACCAACACCACATAAGCATTGATTTCAAACATCCCGTCATTCTGGATTCGTGTCCTCAGAACGAATCTTGATAAATTTTACAACTTAGATTCATAATTCATCATACTCGTCCGCCTTTGTTCTGGCTCTAAAGCTTTTACACTATCTCCATAACCTTGGGAATTACTTTCCCGAAAACAATTGACTAAACTTTAATCAGTTTATTATAATCTCTGGCTCCATGCCTTTCTTGGTCTTTCACCAGTGGGTGGTCTCTCTCTTAGAAGGGTAAGTGACAAAAACAGTCTTTTGTGATTCGTCCATCATTTAGAATCTCCAATGATTCATCTATTTCCTTTAGCCAGGCTCTTGCCTCGACTGGGTCAGCTTGTTCCTTGGAACTCTGAGAGCTTAGCGACTTAGAGGTCCTGAAAGAATTTCACACCACATTGTTTCCTCAAGGTGGTGGTTGGGGATAATAGTCTAAGTTCTGTCTAGACAGGTCCATGAATTGCCGTATAGGAGTACCGTCTCGGGTCTCCTTTCCTTCCTCGACTTTCTGTTTCCTTAGTATGAAATGTTTCATCCTACTCCCCATAATTGGGGTCATCTTTTAATTTAAAATCCTCATTTTCCACTCCATTATGTCATGGGTTCCTTCTATCTTGATGGCGACCTCCCTGACTATCACGTTCAGGGTTTGCTCTAAATCTTATTCCTCAAACTAGCTTTCATCTAAGATCTCATCTTTAAGCTCTTGAACATTTGGAACCCAAATTCTGTAGGAATACCTCATTATTCCCTTATCATCTTCCTCGATATTAATCTTTTATCTAATTGTTGGCTCTCTGCCTTTATTCATAACTTTTTCTGGCACAATATGATCTTTTCCAATAATTCGGGCTGTATTGCAATCTCAAACAGCTTTTCGGTACCGGCTCCGGTTACCTTCACTACTATTTCCATTTTCTCAAAATCTCTTATAAACTCTCCAAAAGACATTATCATCTTGAGTCTCTCCTTTTTACTAAGGGCATCAGCCACCATATTGGCTTTCCCCGCATGATAAAGAATCTCCCAATCATTATTCTTGATTAGCTTTAACTGCCTCCTCTGGCATATGTTGAGCTCTTTCTACGTGAAAATGTACTAGAGCACTTATGGCTTAGGTAATTCTCGCACTTCTCTCCATACAAGTAGTGCCTCCAATCTTTAGGGTAAACTATTGCCACGAGCCTAAGCTCATGGGCGGGGATATCGAATTTCATATTACCTTAATTGTCTTGACGCAGACGCGATTATCTTGCTGTGCTAAGAAGCACCCTAATTCCTTATGCGAAGCGTCACTTTCAAATCACAAAATCTCCTTTTTCCATCCGGCAATGCCAGCATAGGGGCCATCACCAACCTCTGCTTCAGTTCTTGAAAGCTGTTCTCGTATTTCTCTGTCCATTCGAACTTCTCAGTCTTACGAGTAAGCCGCGTTAAAGGGGCTACTATCTTTACAACTTGAACGAACCTCCGGTAGTGACCGACCAATCCTACCTCTAGTAGTCGACCTAACCATGGTCATCAATTCATCAGTGGTCCTTTATTCATTCTTGTCAGGATCCTCCATGGGATCCTTCTCAGCAACTATCCCTTCTAGGACAACATCCTCAACCGCTACATCCTCAATATCAACATCATCCGGTCCCGCGTTAGGACGCTCTATCGGATCCATAATCTGATCCCCAATAAATAATAAAACATCATCGCGTTGATGTTCCTCAACTTCAGGGTTCGGAGTTCCGCTACCATATACGATAACGAACTACGCTTCTATCGCTACATTTATAAGGGTTCCCATAAGGGTTTTAACTGTCAGTACTACGTTAGGTAGTCCGACTATGAACTTGGCAAGAGTTCTTATTATCTTAGTGAACTTATTATCTTAACGTCCCATCATCTCTGAGGTTTATAACGCTTAGCTCTGATACCATTTCTGTAACACCCCCAGATCCGGGGTCGGGGATCCGGGTTGTCACGGTCTTTCTTTCCACAATATCACTTCACTTAATTAATAATAAATAACCTCATGCTGTGACCCCATACTAACACACACCACAACCCGTTATAGTCTCAGAGATGAAATTAAAATAAATACAAGTCTTTGAATCCACCATTTAACAGTTATTACAACCCAAAATGATTACTTGATAAATTTACAGTTAATTGCCATTATCTGCCACAAGTTATAATTATACATAATTTGATTCTCAAAAGTAGATGGTCTGATCTACAATGGATCTACCTCTGCAGCTATAGCAGCTACAACATCATCGGGAAGACGCGGGACGCTTCCCACGCGCTTGCGCTGGGTCTGCTGGAGTCTGGCCATCTTTCCTAACTGTTGTTATGTGATGAAGAAATAAAGCAAGGGTGAGCAGCAAGCCCACCAAAATAATATGTATAATGATTTACAATATATGAGCCTTCTCATAGTACTCATGAAAGTCTTGGTCAAAAGAAATGAACCAAGTTGATATCTTAATGCGATGAAGTCGCAAAATATTCAGTATATATACATATATACTTTTCAAAATATTGGAAGTCCTCTTCCATGCATAATATACACAAAGTTCCAGTGTATAACTGTATAAAAATATCGTTGCAAGGTGATCTAATATATCTAACCTTGTCTCAACGTTTTTCTGAAAATCTTTGTCATTCATAAGACAATTATTAACTAGATATAAGTTTAAAAGATGAAGTTATAAGGTACTCCAATATACTTATATCTTTTCCAAATACTACTTGAACTACCACCGTTCAAGTTATAATTAATTTTAAGAAAAACATCCCATAGATGAGACCACAAGTTAAGACTTGAATAGATTCAATCTTTGAAATATTATTGAATGAAAAAGTTATGAGATACTTTATTTAGTCCCGATATATATATATCCACATATATATATCTCTTAAACATTTCCTGGAACCTCTGTTATGTAAAGTATGAACAGAGTTTGAAACATCCAATGAATTTTGGAAAGGAAAAGAATTTTGTCATAAACCAGATATCTTGCTGATCAGGCAAAGATACCAATAAGTAACCTTTTCTACTGTAGATGGATGAATTCCTCACCGGTCATCACCCTGGCCGCATTAAGACCTCGCGCTAGACCGTTACCCGGCCCCTCACGCGTTGATGGACTGCCACCCAGCCACTTACACAATAATAGACCGTACCCCGGCCTGTCGCTTATGCCGACTCAATCAAATGGACTTACTTCCCGAACATTGGGCAAGTAATCAAATTGTTTTCTCAAAACAGCAACCTCGTTGCGAATATAAAATACACCACAGAGCCGGATTCCCCAGGTTTTGAGCGAGTATTTAAATCCCCTTAAAAGGAAGATCTTAAATATAAAAAAAGAGTTTTGGGATCCACTCTGACTTTTAAAAATCATTTTGAAGACTCGAAAACACTTTAAAGAGTGTTTGGAGTAAAGCTGATTTAATGAAGTAAATCAGTCCCCAGAATATTTAGAAAATGACCGAATATTATTATTTAAATAATATTCCCATAAAGAATAGTCTTTATAAAAATAATTGAAGTAGAAGTATTAAAATTTATACTTGAAACGAGTATTAAATAATCAAAGATATACTTATATGAAAGTATTATCTTTATTTGAATAATCAAAAATAAGTTTGATTATTTACACCTAATTCTTTAATAAAATAAAGAATATATCTCAGCAAATAATCGGAGTCATAGATCCTCAAATGAATATTCAAATAATATTCATTAAATAATATAAACTGAGTCATAAGCCCTCGAATGAATATTCAAATAATATTCAGATAAATAAATAAAAGGAGTCATAAGTCCTCGAATGAATATTCAAAATAATATTCATTTAATATAAAGGAGTCATACGCCTTCGAATAATATTCAAATAATATTCAGATAAATAAATAAAAGGAGTCATAAGTCCTCGAATGAATATTCAAAATAATATTCATTTAATATAAAGGAGTCATACGCCTTCGAATAATATTCGAAATAATATTCAATAATAAAATAAAGTTAAAGTTATCGAATAAACCTTATTCGATTAATAGTTTTGAAAACTATGACCATATATATATATAAATATATATATATATATATATCCATATCCATATATATACAAAATCTACTCGGGATCCTCGACTCCCGGTTTTAGAAAATATTTTCACCTTTGGGTCCCTATACTAAGGTTATATGCAAGATACCGCTATCCTCTAGCATAGGTATTACCAACTGAACAACAGATATATATTTCAAGAATATGAAACAGGCATGCATATATACCATATCACATGCTACAATATATCGCAAGAATTTGCTAAATAACCAACATGCATCTATCGCAAGATAATGCATATACAAGTGTATACATCACAACAACAGTATAACGGATAGAATACTTGCCTGAGCGACTGGGGGTTACGAATGGCTCGGGACGAGTCTGGTAACCTATAAGCAACAAGTAAGTTGGAATTAAACCAAAGTCACTTGTAAATCTATACTTTAACTAACTTAGACTCTAACGCTTGTTTTGCGCTCACTGATTCGCTTAAGTCACTCGGGTACACTCGGCTCCACCATTTTTAATAATTTAACCTTTACGAGTTTTAAAGCGATTCCTTCGCGAGTGTCTTACCAACTGCCTAACACACTTACCATAAATGTTTCATACATTAATTAACCCTTTTTGGTCTTTAACCTATGTTTCAAAGTAAGGTGAGGGGAAAAGTTTCGTTCGCGAAACGCCGTTACTTGAAACGGTCGTTTCTCCTAAACCGTGCGTCGGAATCGAACGAACTACATATCAAAACGAAGCTCGTAACATGAGTTATCTAAACATGGCAGTGGTGATAATCTAGCAGGGGGTTCTCGGGTCCTAATGTTATGCACAAAAACAGTCTACAGGAAATCGGACGTTACGACGGCTATATTTACGCGATTTCCCAAATTTAAACCAATTCAATCAACCACAATTTCAACTCCAATTCACAACCCAATCAAACCTCCAATTAAACTACACCACAACAGCCCCAAATCAACTCAATATTACCAATTTATTCATCTACACCAAGTCAAAAATGTGACCAAGAACTTCAAATCTAACAAGCATCACTCCTAACTCCAAAATCAACAAAACCACTTACTAAACAAAGCTCTATTATGAGTACACACTCATTACACTAACCCATCATCTAACATTATGAAATCCAAACCAACAAAACTTAATACTAAGGGTTTGAGAAGTTATACCTTCCTTGGAGAGTGGAGAATCAAGAGAATGGCTTGGAATCACCCTTAAAGTCCTTATCCAAGCTTAATCTAAACAAAACTTCAAGAACACAAATTTTAGTTCTTGAAAACACTATTCACCATCTTCTTTCATGATTTATAGAAAAAGATTGGCTTGGATTTAGAAGCTTAAACTTATAAGAAGTATGTAACTATCCATGGGGAAGCTTAGATAATTACCTTGCTAAATAGTAAGTGGAGGAGCTTGGATCTTCAAATTTTAAGAAATGCACCCGAGAGCTTGAAGAAGAAGAAGAGAGATTTTTTGTGTTTTGGCTTGATTTGCTTTTGGTTGGTTGATTTTTGTTGTTTGCTTTAGTGAATTACCTAGTTGCCCTTGGTTTTGTGTGGTTCTCATTCAACCACACCTCCTTCCTTTCTTGTCATGCCTATGTCACCTTGCACATGTCATAATGCTCCCACTTGTCCACACCTTGTGGTTTGATGATGTCACAATCCCTGGCTTCTTGTACAAGCTTGTCTCTTGGTCACTTATTTGTTTTACGGTTCGCTTATCTTTCGTTCTCGTTTATCGTTTGAGGGATCATACCCGGGATCTTATTACTTAGGTTCCCTTAACCTTTCTCAATATATTGTATTCCTTCTATGATCCTCTCTTATAATCCTTTAATTTAAATCCTTTTTATCCTGTTACCTTATACTCAATTCTTTCCGTATCTATTGGATTTCCGGGAAAAATCAAAGTGTTCGGATTTGGATTCTGACGATCTTTACATACACTTATATCCCATATAAAGTACTAATAAAATCTCAGAATATCCATATCAGAACCCCTACATAGTGTGGCATGAAAAGTTTTCTCATTCAGCAAAAACACTATTCATAAGGGTTTCAAAAATTTCCCAAAAATTGGGGTTATTACACTATTTAAAAGAACAGATTCAGAGACAGAAAAGGCTTTATTCTGTTAAGTTTGACAGCACATATGTTCCAAAGTACAGAGATCACAATGGTGATATTGTTGATATGAAACCTAATACTGCACACATATCTTGGTATTAAGGGACTTGAATTCAATCTGGAGTTTGACAAAGCCTATGTCATAAGACTAGATCAGGAGTTGAGAAAAACAAAGATCAATGATCTCAGAGCTGCAATCTTTCAAACTGGTGAAGATACTGCAGAGCTTAAAGATGCCAAAAGGAGAATGATTGATGAACTCAGATATGCTGAGAAATGTTTGTTGAAGAACTATCTCAGAACAACTCCTGACATCAGAGAGATCAGATGATGAAGCCAAGTCGAAGATCTACAACTGCTTAAATTCTGATATTTGTACAGACTGAAGTTGTTATCAGAAGTTGAATATCGGTAAAGCTTTAAGGACTGTAAGTTGTAGTTATCTAGTCTAATTCTCATGCATTTGTACTTAATGTTTTTGACATCATCAAATATCTATTAAACTTGTATATTATGCTAATTTACAAGTTAGGGGAGATTGTTAGATATATTTGATAATGTCATGGCTAATATAATTTATGTTTAGATTTCAGATCTTACTTAACAGGACAAATCAGTACTTAACTGTTGATCAGTACTTATACTGGAATTCAGGACTTAAGGATATCAGTACTTATATTATCAGGAGATAATCATCAGAAGTTAGATATCAGAACTTAAGTGCTGAAGGACGATCAGATAAGGACAGTAGCTGATTAAAGGAAAGAAGATCAAGATAAACATAAGAAGAGATATGCATGAAGAAGGAGTTCCGTGAAGAATGGAATACTTGAATGAAAAGATATCTGATTGATATGTTTTAGGAAGCAGAATTATATTCCATATCAATTAGCGATTATCTTGTAACTGTGTAGTATATAAACACAGACATAGGGTTTACACTAAAAGTGTTATTATATTAGAGAAGATTATTCATTGTAACCCTAGCAGCTCTCGTGATATTTGTTCATCACTTAGAGGTAACAGTTCCACACTGTAACAGAGTTTATTGTTTCAATAAAGTTTGTTTTCTGTTACTTAATATCGATTTGATTGTATTATACACTGTATTCACCCCCCTCTACAGTGTGTGTGACCTAACATCTTAAACAATAATAACAAGAAACAATGATTATGGATTGAATCATAAACTTTACTCAAAATCGAACTCTTCAAATTAATACTTATTTTGCTGTCATATCAAATTAGATATTAATACGAACTTTGATGCTCACAACACCCATACTGAAGTCAACATCAATCATCTATACTAATACCACATTTGATATTTAACAACAACGTAACTATCAGCATAAATCAGAATCTGAATCAAAACTGCATTTCACCATTATTCCAAAACAGAAACAGTTGATAAATCATTTATTCTATGAATATCAAAAATGATATAAAAATTTAGATTAGGATCATTCTCTGATGGACGTACTATCACATGTTGATTAGCCCGTGTGATAGCACAAGGTCATGATTCGTAGAAACGTGACCCCAGAAACACGAGTACTCAAACAAAAGGCAATATAGATGCCTGTGGCAAAAATTGTGTCATAATATTCCATATGGCACTTAGAAATAGCCCTCCGCTGGACCATCCGTCCCGGTCACTTACGCAATTATGATCCAATCTTAAAACCATTTATTGAAATGGGGTCATAATAATCGACACCCAAAATAATTTTATTCCCCCAATTCTTGGGTAGGAATTCTCGCAACCAAATCATCTTTCTCAAAATCCAAAACATTTATAATTCCAGTAATTTGATAAGTAAAATCACTTAGCTATTTTAAACATAGAATAGCAGAAGAATATTTGCATAAATAGAATCATTTAATTCAGCGATATATAAAACATTTATCTGTTCTGAATTGAGAATAGGGAAAATAATATTTGCATAATAGGATTCAAAATAAATATCACTTGAACAATAAGTGATGATAGTGATACTTGCCTTTGAGATTTAGCAGTTGGTCACACTCACAAACACGTATCTCTTCTGACATATTGTCTGAAGACATCACCGTCTTTATTCCACTAATCCTTTGGTCTGTTGCTCATGCAGTGCTGTAACCCAATATTCCATACTATTCAACTCTAGTCTTCATCCATTTCACCTGGTCATGTTCATCTTGAAAGACTCGTATCTATAATTAAAAGATACAACTTTAATCGTCTAAACGATAATTGCTCGACGAACTGCACATCAAAGCCCTATCGTCTACCCGTACGATAGCCCACACATAATTACAACAATCCAACACAAGACTCTTGACTTATGTACACATGTATTTCACATAACCTATAAACACATAATCATATAAGCCACATATCATATAATTCATATCACATATGACTCAGTTCGTCAAAACATTTGACTCGGTGTGTTTAAAACTCAAATCGGGTCAAAAATATGATTTATCGATCAATAATAGACTCAGAATGATTCGTAAAATAAGCGAACTTTTGAAATAAAAGGATTTAGGTCTCGAAAGTATTTTTAATGAAAGCATAATATTTTTCTGAGTCTAGAGGCGTTCGTTTCGTATTAAACGGACGAACGGTTTATTTATAACGAATAAAATAAGAATAAATTATTTAATAATATTTATCGAGCCTTGAAAATTGTGGCGCCCTCCAAACCCGGGTCAGAAGTTTGGGGTCCACACACACACATGCATTATTTATAACTTGCTTATAACAATAATAAAGATAACAATAATATACAGTGACCCTATTTACCAACTACCACAGATCGCAACAGGTTAAAGTATGTACACAAGCCACACTTCTACTTATATTACATACCGTTCAAATCCCAACTATTCCAAACTCATAACTGAGTATTAAATATTATTACAAACTTTTACGGACTTAAATTGTTCCAAAAGAAGCCTACAAGCTCAGCTCAATCAACCTGAACCCCTAGCTCTCGCGCTGGACTGGGGATCCTCAATACCAACCGGTTCCTTTTTAACTGGAAAAGAACAGAAACAATATCGCACAAATGAGCTAACTAGCTCAGCAAGTCAAATGACAAAACTGAGAATAATGATCATCAGGTGAGCATGATTATGATATCAAGTGAACAATGGATTATGATTTAGAATTGGATATTATACTTTTAATTTAAAAACCAAGGTTAGGCTGCTGATCAGTCATGCACTAACCCCGAACAAGGCACACATCATTGCTCTAACTACTCAATGCAAGGCACACATTGGCCTAACTTGACCATTATATGGTCTGACCACGAATCTGGTCCACAATTTTATAAAAACAATCCAATTCTAACATAATAACAGAATGAACAATAATAAACAATAACCAGAATCATTAACAACAGTGAGTACTTAACAATGAAAGGATTTCAATACTTGTATGGATCAACAAGGTAATTTCAAAGCTTGGATGCTGGGTAATAAAAGAATTGGATAACAAAGGAATCAACATTTCAGGGTTTCAAGGATTTGGTCTTTCAAAGCATAAGATATCATGGGTTGAGTATATAAGTAATTCAGTTCAGCGTTTGGTATTTAGTTTGTATGTATTTGTGGAGTAGTATCGTAGATTTGTGGTTCAAGTTTGGGTATACAATAATCAATGGCTTAGAAAGAATATGGTTCCTGGCTCAAGAACAATAATTGGAATCAGGGTTTAGGTTTCCGTGCTTCAAAGCACTTGCAATATCACAGGATTATCAAGTACTACAATATCTCGAGAAAGTTCAGAACACTTGCCTGGTACTAGCTTACTATTCTGCAATCGCTTCCAATCACAATCGTCTTACTCCTCAACTACCTGTTTCCCTTTCCCACGTCTGGCCTCTTTTGCTCACATATCATAAGCATCTATCAATCATCAACTCATAGGATTCTATTCAACACATACTTCTATCTACCCTTCGTTTTACCCAAATCCGATTAACGGATTGAAAGTTACGCAATAAATAGTAAACATCGAATATACAACCCGACAGTCAACCAACATATCACATATAACACATAATACGTCACATAATCAATGACATAACATTTATAAAGACATTTCGGGTCATAAATAGGCTTTCTGGTATTTAAAATAATTTTTAAAACATTTTTCGGAATTAAAACGGGTCGTTGGATCAATTTCGGATTAATAAAAAGGGTTCGGTTGGCCAATTCTGGCTCCGAAATAATTTTAGAATAATTATCGAGCCTTGGAAATAATTTAGAATAATATTTTAAAGCTCAAAACTATTTTTTGGAATTTTTAAATCATTTTTAAATAATTAAATCTAATTAAATAATTGATTAAAATCAATTAATAATTAATTAAATCAATTAATCAATTAATTTTCGAATTAATTGACCAATTAATTAATTAGAAATTAACTGAAATTAACTGAAATTAATTAACTAATTAATTTAGATTTATTTTGGAATTAAAAATAATTTTCAGAATTAAAATAATAATTTTCAGAATTTTCAGAAATTAAAAATGAATTTTTATAATAAAAATAAATAGGAAATATGATTTTTAAACATTTTATAAACATGAATCCTTTTTTTGCAAAGTCTGGAAACCTGGGGGACCAAACTTCATCGTTTTCAAAAGTACAGAGACCAAACTGCAATTTTGCAGTTCTAGTCGCCGGAAAATCGGGGGTGGCCGGAGAACTCACCTCCGGCATCCTCCCACCACCATCACCTCCAGAATTAAACTACAGATTACCAGGAACATATCCATGCAAACAAATCATTCTAATCATCCCTGTTCTGGCCGGAAATTGGCCAAGAACATCGCCGGTTTCCGGCGAACATTGGGAATTTTAAAATCACAACTCCCTACGATTCAAGCATCCTCTGTTAACGAGCTATATATCAATCGATTGCAAATTTCATAAGGAACACAACCCACTATAAATCAACAGCTAATAACCCCCGAATCAAAAACCCCCAAATTTCAATTGAAAACATTCATACGGGTTATAAACCCTAATTTTAAATTCGAAAATCAAACTCAAATTTGAACATGTTATTGAACTCCAAATCAGACGTATAATATACCAAAATCATCAAGAAAACAAGCTCTATAACATGCAATCATCAAATCATACAAACAATCATCCGAACAAAATTTCATATTTTTCATAAAAATAATTCAAAAATAAATAAATTTTTAGAAATTAACCCTTTGATTCTGCAGGTGTATGGACTACAGATTCTGACAGAGCTTCTCAAGACCGTCAAATCCAGTACTCGAGCTTTTCAAACAAAGATCAATAACACCTTCAAAAGTTGGTTTGATTCTTGGAATAGTTTATGAATATATGATTTTTCTCTGTAAAATTATATATTTATCTGTCAGCAAATGATTTTGATACGAAATAAAATACGGTAAAAGGCTATTTATAATTATGGAGAATTAGTATCCCGTTGGATCATTCCGGATATAAAACGGTACGTTTATTTGTAAAAACTGATCCAAACGGTATCGGTTTTCGGGATAATTATCCAAACCAGTACAATTTGTCCTGCGGTCTTGGTCTCAGCGCCTGGTTACACGTATTACGAAGTGATAATTGGGATAGTTTAATAAAAAGCTCCCGTTTATTGAAAATACGGGTTTTATTGATTTACCGAAACGAATATTGTATCGAAAATGTTGCGCAGGGACCCGTGCAGGACAAACCGTACGCCAGATCGAAAAAGTCGAAACATGGAATATGCTCGGAATATTACAATTTGGTTAGGAAGGAGTTCTCGGAAGAGTTTCGGGTTCCAAAAACGTAACAACGGTTGACGTCGGTTGGTTCCCGTTTTTATTAAATAGATTTTAAATACTCGGAAAAAGATTTTATAAATTTCATATGATCCTTATAAATCCATAAATCAACATAAAAATAATTAGGAAGATATGACAATTATCTATGTTTTATTTTGGACATATAAAATTAAAATACTCAATTAATATTATTTTTGAATATCCAAGTACAGATAACACTTAACAATTAACTCACAGAATAGATACTGAACACACATAATAATTATTTAATATCAAAAATAATTACACGATATATCCCGGATATTACATCCTTCCCCCCTTAAAAGGATTATGTCCTCAGAATCTCCTAAGAAAACAAATGAGGGTATTTTTCTCTCATATCACTTTCTAACTCCCAGGTTGACTCTTCAACCTTTGGGTTTCTTCACAATACTCTTACTAACTTTACCACTTTATTTCTTAATACTTTCTCTCTCTCCTCCACAATCTCTATCAGACTCTCTACATATGACAAATCTGCCTGAACCTCTATTGGCTCATATTCTATTACATGCCTGGAGTCTGGATTGTATTTCTTAATCATTGATACGTGAAAGACACTGTGAATGTGCTCCATGTGCGGTGGTAACGCCAACTCATAAGCTACTTTGCCAACGTGCTTTAAAATCTCAAAAGGTCCGACATATCTTGGGCTTAGCTTTCCTTTCTTCCCAAACCTCGTTAGTCCTTTCCATGGTGATACTTTCAATAATACCAAGCTCCCTTCTTCAAATTCCATGTTCTTCCTTGAATGGTCTGCATACTTCCTCTGACGATCTTGTGCGGCTATTAATCTTTTCTGGATAATTTCAACAACTTCCTTTGTCTGCTGCACCAATTCAGGTCCGAGTATTTTGCGTTCTCCTACTTCGTCCCAATATACTGAAGATCTACATTTACGTCCATAAAGGGCTTCATAGGGTGGCATCCCAATGCTGGCGTGATAGCTGTTGTTATAAGCAAACTCTACCAGCGGTAAATGCTCGTCCTAACTTCCTTTGAAATCAATAGCACAAACATGTAACATGTCCTCGATTGTCTGGATCGTTCTTTCACTTTGGCCGTCCGTCCGCGGGTGATAGGCCGTACTCATATTCAATTTTGTTCCTAAACATTCTTGAAAACTCTTCCAAAATCTTAAATTAAATCTTGGATCTCGATCAGATATAATAGACACTGGAACTCCATGACGAACTACAATTTCCTTTAGGTACATATGGACTAACTTATCGAGCGAAAATCTTTCATTTATAGGCAGAAAATGAGCTGACTTGGTAAGTCTATCCACTATAACCCAAATGGCATCATGATTAGCCCTTGTCCTTGGTAATCCAACTATAAAATCCATAGCAATATGTTCCCACTTCCACTCCGGAATCTCCAATGGCTGTAACAATCCACTTGGTCTCTGATGCTCTGCTTTAACTCTCTGACAGGTATAATATTTGCTAATCCATTCTGCATTTTCCCTCTTCATGTCTGGCCACCAATAATTCTTCTTTAAATCTCTGTACATTTTGGTACTCCCTGGATGGATGGAATATCTTGAACTATGTGCTTCTTGTAAAATTTCATTCTTTAACTCCGTCACCGGTGGAATCCAGATTCTAGATGAAAATCTCAAAATGCCTTGATTATCCTTCTGCGTGCATAATTCTTCACCTACCAAACGATTTATATCTTGATTCATTACATCTTCCTGACATTTCTTTATTTTCTCCAACAACTCTGGCTGGAAAGTCATACTGTACACTTTTGCTTCTTCAGGTTTACAAACTCTAATTTCCAATTCCAATTTCTGAAATTTCTTATATATATCTTCAGGTACTGATAACATATTTAACCTTTCCTTCCGACTTAACGCATCTGCCACCACGTTCGCCTTACCGGGATGATAATTAATCGAGCAATCATACGCTTTGATCAACTCTAACCATCTCCTTTGCCTCATATTAAGTTCCTTCTGTGTGAATATGTACTTTAGGCTTTTGTGATCCGTGAAAATCTCGCACTTTTCTCCATACGAATAATGTCTCCAAATCTTCAAAGCGAAAACTATGGCTGCTAGCTCCAAATCATGAGTAGGATACTTCTGTTCGTGTGGTTTCAATTGCCTTGACGCATACGCAATCACCTTTTTGTGCTGCATTAAAACACATCCTAGTCCTTTGTGAGAAGCATCGCTATAAATTACGAAATTCCCTTGATCGTCTGGAAGTGACAAAACAGGTGCCGTGATTAATCTCTGCTTCAACTCCTGAAAACTTTCTTCGCACTTGTCGTTCCATATAAACTTTTCATTCTTTCATGTAAGCTTTGTCAATGGTGTTGCAATCCTTGAGAAATTCTGAATGAATCATCGATAATATCACGCCAATCCCAAGAAACTTCTTACCTCGGTGGGTGTTCTCGGTCTCTCCCAATTCGTAA
The DNA here is from genome assembly GCF_009905375.1 of Apium graveolens. Taxonomy (NCBI): domain Eukaryota; kingdom Viridiplantae; phylum Streptophyta; class Magnoliopsida; order Apiales; family Apiaceae; genus Apium; species Apium graveolens. Next base: position 143,496,640 of record NC_133653.1, read on the forward strand.
TTGCCTCGATCTTTGCCGGGTCCACTTTGATCCCTTCGTTACTGACTATGTGTCCTCAGAATTGAACTTCCTGTAGCCAAAACTCACCCTTCGAGAACTTAGCATATAACTTCTTTTTCCTCAAAATCTCCAAAGTCGTTCTCACATGTTTCGCATGATCCTCTTCCGTCTTTGAATAGATTAAAATATCGTCTATAAACACAATAACAAACTTATCCAAATATTCCTTAAAAATTCTGTTCATCAGGTCCATAAACACTTCCGGGGCATTGGTCAATCCAAAAGACATTACTAAAAACTCGTAATGTCCATACCTTGTTCTGAAAGCTGTCTTTGGTATATCTTCTGGCTTGATCTTCAGTTGATGATATCCCGATCTTAAATCGATCTTGGAGAAATACTTGGCTCCCTTCAATTGGTCAAACAAATCATCAATTCTAGGTAACGGATACTTATTCTTGATTGTAAGCTTGTTGAGCTCCCTATAGTCGATACATAGTCTCATGCTTCCTTCTTTCTTCTTGACAAATAATACCGGTGCACCCCACGGGGATACACTTGGTCTGATTACTCCTTTCTCTAACAGCTCTTGTAATTGCTTCGCTAGCTCTTTCATCTCAACAGACACCATTCTATACGGGGCCTTGGATACTGGTTCTGTTCCAGGTGCTAAGTCGATCGCAAATTCAATTTCTCTATCTGGAGGAAGTCCTGGTAATTCGTCGAGAAATACGTCTGGAAATTCATTTACAACTGGAATATCTTCAAGTTTGGCTGACTCCTGACTTCTGTCGATCACATATGCTACGAAATGCTCACATCCTTGTCGTAGTAACTTCTTGGCTTGAATCATCATTAAGAACTTCTTTACTTGTTTCTGACCTTTGAATATTACTATTCTTTTGTCTGGCGTTTTCACCATTACTTTCTTATTTCGACAATCTATCTGAGCATCATGCTTAGATAACCAATCCATCCCTAATATAACATCAAATTCTCCTAATTTAAATGGTATCAAATCTACACAAAATTTACTACCAGAGATCTCAATCTCACAATTCCCACAAACTTGGTTAACAGTTACACGTTCTTGATTTGCTAATTCCACAGTCATTATTTCATTTAAACATTCAACTGGACAATTGAACTTACTAACAAAATCTTACGAAACAAACGATCGAGTTGCTCCCGAATCTATTAACACTTTGACATATAAAGAATTCACATTAAGCGTACCTGCCACGACATCCGTATCCTGAATAGCATCCTTCACAGATATATCAAAAACTCTAGCCCTTGGAGTCTCATTCATTGTTGGGGTAGATCCCATAATCCTCAATGCATTACTGGTTGGGGCTGGTGTCTTACAATCCCTGGACATATGTCCTGGCTTCCCACATTTTAAGCATGTAAATCCAATGGCTGGAACCTTCACTGCTGGATTCCGGATAGGTTGATCCTTATTTGCTGGCTGATTTCGGCACTCCCTCAAATAGTACCCTTTCTGGTTGCATTTAAAACATACCACATTCAACTTGTTACAAACTCCTCCATGCTTCTTTCCACATACTTGACAATCTGGAAAAGTTAGTCTCAACTGATTTGGCTGATTTGTATTAACTGAACGGTTGCTCTGGCCTCCGTCTCCTGCATTCGGTCTCCTAAAATTAAAATTTCTCCCTGGCTGAAACTTACCCTTCGTAAAATTTGGAAACTTCCCTGTTTGTGACTGACCCTCACTTCCCTCAACTTTCCTCTTCTTGCTTTCCTTTTCCTTCTGGAACATCTCACTCTCTGTCTCTGCGATCATAGCCTTCTGTACTACTCCTGCATAGGTATCCAATTCAAAAATGGCTACCTTCCCTCTGATCCATGGTTTCAAACCTTGCTAAAATTTTTAGCTTTCTTCCTGTCAGTATCCACATACGACGGTACGTACCTTGACAATTCCTCAAACTTACCCTCATAATCTGTTACCGACATGTTCCCTTGCTTTAATTCTAAAAACTTCAGCTCCATTTGATCCTGAACAAACTGAGGAAAATACTTTTCTAAAAACAATTCCTTAAACCTTTCCCAAGTAATAACATCTGTGCTTTCCAATGTCTTCACCATTTCCCACCAATATGTGGCCTCATTCTTCAGATAGTAACTTGCAAACTCAACCTTCTGTTCTTCCTTTACTTTCACTAAGGCAAATGCCTTCTCTATTTCCTTTAACCAAACATTTGCTTCAATTGGCTCTAAGGAACCCTTGAATTCTGGTGGGTTTACTGCCTGAAAAGTTTTAAAAGTTACCTGCGGGGTTGGTCTATCTTTGTTGTTGTTGTGCCAGGTGAACTGTTTGTTGGGCCAAGATTTGAAGAATCTGGGCTATTGCTGGGTCCATGGGTCCTGGGTTCACATTTGGATTTGTATCATCTTGGTTGTTATTGTTGTTGGTTTCTTCATTCTGGGTGTTGGTGCGGGTATTTCTTTTGGGAGGCATTTTCTGTAAAGAATCAAACAACTTATTCAGCTTTTGAATCAAATCTTTGTATAAAAGAAAATTTTTGTAAAACAGAGGTATCTCTTTTTGAAAACAGTTGTAACTAAGTAAATTGCATGCTTCTTTACAGAATATAAACAGTTATGGAAAACAGGGTACATGGTATCACAGGGTATAACTGGTGCAATAGATAAGGTAAGGTAAAATAGGTGCAATAAAATAAATGACAATAATGGAAAGGAAAAAGGTGCTGATATATATAGATCAAAAGTTTTAGGTAGTACAAGCGTAAAGATGCTTCGGAAGTGAAAGCAAAAAGGGTACAACAACCTACTCACTAGTCAGCATAGCTAGTCTATAAATACAACTCAAAAGTCTACTAATACACACTACACACTACTGCACATACTATACAACCATAACAACACTGCTCAGCATCTCCATCTCTGAATCTCTGGCTCATGGAAAATCTGGACCTCCTATCTCCTCAAGCTCCTCTAGAACCCACTTAGCCCACTCCACTAGGAAATTAGGGGTAATGTCCTCATGTGTAGCCTCAGCAATCCTCACAGCAGCTGGTCTACGAAATGTCTGGAGCCTCTCCCTAAGTCGTCTCTCACCACTCCCCATCTCTCTGGTACTCATGATATGCAATAACTCCTGGATCTGACCCTGTAGGAATCGTTGCTCCATAAGGCAAGCCTCAAACTGATGATATGGAACAGGATAGGAAGAGAACTGGAAAGGTACTCCTGTGACTGAATGACTAGTAAAGCATGAATCCGCAGGTGGGGGTCCTCTGACAGGTGTCCTCATGCCTGGAGGTGGAATAGCCTGCAGTGGTACGGGCTGCAACACAGGTGGAGGTAGTATAGCCAACACTGGTGGAACAACAGGACGTGGATCTGAAGACCACACTCTAACTGAAGGCTCTGAGTGATCAGCTGATACGGGGATAAAAGAGTCGGCCATCGCTGCTATCTAAAATCATATCGCAATATAAGAATCTCGAACCATAACGCGAATTACACTAATACCTGATATACCGAAGCACTCAACCTCTCGACGTTCTATCTATTCCTTACTTCTAATTCTAACCCTCTACCCATTCCCGTCAACCTAGGCTTGTGTCAGTGACTTATAACATGTAGCTCTGATACCAAACCTGTGGCGCCCTCCAAACCCGGGTCAGAAGTTTGGGGTCCACACACACACACATGCCTTATTTATAACCTGCTTATAACAATAATAAAGATAACAATAATATGCAGTGACCCTACATACCAACTACCACGGATCGCAACAGGTTAAAGTATGCACACAAGCCACACTTCTACTTATATTACATACCGTTCAAATCCCAACTATTCCAAACTCATAACTGAGTATTAAACATTATTACAAACTTTTACAGACTTAAATTGTTCCAAAAGAAGCCTACAAGCTCAGCTTAATCAACTTGAACCCCTAGCTCTCGCGCTGGACTGGGGATCCTCAATACCAACCGGTTCCTTTTTAACTGGAAAAGAACAAAAATAATATCGCACAAATGAGCTAACTAGCTCAGCAAGTCAAATGACAAAACTGAGAATAATGATCATCAGGTGAACATGATTATGATATCAAGTGAACAATGGATTATGATTTAGAATTGGATATTATACTTTTAATTTAAAAACCAAGGTTAGGCTGCTGATCAGTCACGCACTAACCCCGAGCAAGGCACACAGCATTGCTCTAACTACTGGATCCAAGGCACACATTGGCCTAACTTGACCATTATATGGTCTGACCACGAATCTGGTCCACAATTTTATAAAAACAATCCAATTCTAACATAATAACAGAATGAACAATAATAAACAATAACCAGAATCATTAACAACAGTGAGTACTTAACAATGAAAGGATTTCAATACTTGTATGAATCAACAAGGTAATTTCAAAGCTTGGATGCTGGGTAATAAAAGAATTGGATAACAAAGGAATCAACGTTTCAGGGTTTCAAGGATTTGGTCTTTCAAAGCATAAGATATCATGGGTTGAGTATATAAGTAATTCAATTCAGCGTTTGGTATTTAGTTTGTATGTATTTGTGGAGTAGTATCGTAGATTTGTGGTTCGTGTTTGGGTATACAATAATCAATGGCTTAGAAAGAATATGGTTCCTAGCTCAAGAACAATAATTGGAATCAGGGTTTAGGTTTCTGTGCTTCAAAGCACTTGTAATATCACAGGATTATCAAGTACTACAATATCTCGAGAAAGTTCAGAACACTTGCCTGGTACTAGCTTACTATTCTGCACTCGCTTCCAATCACAATAATCTTACTCCTCAACTACCTGTTTTCCTTTCCCACGTCTGGCATCTTCTGCTCACATATCATAAGCATCTATCAATCATCAACTCATAGGATTCTATTCAACACATACTTCTGTCTACCCTTCATTTTACCCAAATCCGATTAACGGATTGAAAGTTACGCAATAAATAGTAAACATCGAATATACAACCCGACAGTCAACCAACATATCACATATAACACATAATACGTCACATAATCAATGACATTTAAAAAGACATTTCGGGTCATAAATAGGCTTTCTGGTATTTAAAATGATTTTTAAAACATTTTTCGGAATTAAAACGGGTCGTTGGATCAATTTCGGATTAATAAACATGGTTCGGTTGGCCAATTCTGGCTCCGAAATAATTTTAGAATAATTATCGAGCCTTGGAAATAATTTAGAATAATATTTTAAAGCTCGAAACTATTTTTCGGAATTTTTATATCATTTTTAAATAATTAAATCTAATTAAATAATTGATTAAAATTAATTAATAATTAATTAAATCAATTAATCAATTAATTTTTGAATTAATTGACCAATTAATTAATTAAAAATTAACTGAAATTAATTAACTAATTAATTTAGATTTATTTTGGAATTAAAAATAATTTTCAGAATTAAAATAATAATTTTCAGAATTTTCAGAAATTAAAAATGAATTTTTATAATAAAAATAAATAGGAAATATGATTTTTAAACATTTTATAAACAAGAATCCTATTTTTACAAAGTCTGGAAACCTGGGGGACCAAACTTCATCGTTTTCAAAAGTACAGGGACCAAACTGCAATTTTGCAGTTCTAGTTGCCGGAAAATCGGGGGTGGCCGGAGAACTCACCTCCGGCATCCTCCCACCACCATCACCTCCAGAATTAAACTACAAATTACCAGAAACATATCCATGCAAATAAATCATTCTAATCATCCCTGTTCTGGCCGGAAATTGGCCAAGAACATCGCCGATTTTCGGCGAACATCGGGAATTTTAAAATCACAACTCCCTACGATTCAAGCATCCTCTCTTAACGAGCTATATATCAATCGATTGCAAATTTTATAAGGAACACAATCCACTATAAATCAACAGCTAATAACCACTGAATCAAAAACCCCCAAATTTCAATTGAAAACATTCATACGGGTTATAAACCCTAATTTTAAAATTCGAAAATCAAACTCAAATTTGAACATGTTATTGAACTCTAAATCAGACGTATAATATACCAAAATCATTAGGAAAACAAGCTCTATAACATGCAATCATCAAATCATACAAACAATCATCCGAACAAAATTTCATATTTTTCATAAAAATAATTCGAAAATAAATAAATATTTAGAAATTAACCCTTTGATTCTGCAGGTGTATGGATTACAGATTCTGACAGAGCTTCTCAAGACCTTCAAATCCAGTACTCGAGCTTTTCAAACAAAGATCAATAACACCTTCAAAAGTTGGTTTGATTCTTGGAATAGTTTATGAATATATGATTTTTCTTTGTAAAATTATATATTTATCTGTCTGCAAATGATTTTGATACGAAATAAAATACGGTAAAAGGCTATTTATAATTACGGAGAATTAGTATCCCGTTGGATCATTTCGGATATAAAACGGTACGTTTATTTGTAAAAACTGATCCAAACGGTATCGGTTTTCGGGATAATTATCCAAACCAGTACAATTTGTACTGCGGTCTTGGTCTCAGCGCCTGGTTACACGTATTACGAAGTGATAATTGGGATAGTTTAATAAAAAGCTCCCGTTTATCGAAAATACGGGTTTTATTGATTTACCGAAATGAATATTGTATCGAAAATGTTGCGCTGGGACCCGCGCTGGACAAACCGTACGCCGGATCGAAAAAGTCGAAACATGGAATATGCTCGGAATATTACAATTAGGTTAGGAAGGAGTTCTCGGAAGAGTTTCGGGTTCCAAAAACGTAACAACGGTTGACGTCGGTTGGTTCCCGTTTTTATAAAATAGATTTTAAATACTCGGAAAAAGATTTTATAAATTTCATATGATCCTTATAAATCTATAAATCAACATAAAAATAATTATGAAGATATGACAATTATCTATGTTTTATTTTGGACATATAAAATTAGAATACTCAATTAATATTATTTTTGAATATCCAAGTACAGATAGCACTTAACAATTAACTCACAGAATAGATACTGAACACACATAATAATTATTTAATATAAAAAATAATTACACGATATATCCCGGATATTACAACTTGAGCAGTGTCAGAGGTTGTTTTAGATTCTTCAACTATCTTTCTTTTCTTCAGAATTTGAACAGTTTCATCTTCTATTAAATCATCATCATGCATTATAGTTTGATAGACTGGAATGAAAGAACTTATCTTTTTCTCAATCTTTAAAGGTTCACCAACCTTTTCTTTTCCTTTTGATTTAGGATCAATCTTAGTTTGTGATCTAGTCTTGGACTTTAAAGTTTGAAGTCTCAGATTTTGACTTTTCCCTGATCACAATGCCTTTTTTCCTAGGCCTTGGAGGTTTCTTTGCATCAGAAGCTTTAGACTTAAGATTTGTCTTCTCAACAGCAAATCTAGCTTCTTCCTCCTTGAGAGTTTCCAAATCCATTCCTGGATTTTGTTTCAGAAATAATCTTCTAGCTATCTCCTCATCAAGTGTCTGGATTTTAGGATTTTTATAATAAACAGTAGTCTGCTTCCCCTGTAGCTTCAGAGTTTGTAAAAACTTCTAAGAGTCTTTAGATCCTGACTGAATCAGAATATCAGAACTTGACATCAGACTTTGTTTATCAGAACTTGACTTCAGTCTTTTAGCATTCACAGCATCATAACTTGTCTTGTTCTGTGTAGAAGATTTTTCTTGAACTTTTCCTTGACCTCTATTCTTATCAGAGTTCCCCTGGTCATCACTTTTATCATCCTTTTTCTTCAGTATTTCAGTAGGTGAGCATTTGGACTTAACTACCTTCTCCCCTTTTTTTGGCATCATCAGGAAGTAAGAGAGAAAGAAGAAGTTCAACTGAAGATTGGATTTCTTCCAATTGAGCTTTCTGAGAAACTTGGTTAGCCAGGACTTCATCAATTTGGGCCTGTTGCTTCTCTTGAATCTTCTCAATGGCTTCAATTTTCTCAAGAGTAGGTCTGATATATCTGTTCTTGTCAAGCTTAAGCTGTAGATTTAGCTTATCAACATGTTCCTTTGGTGTATCAACCTTCTTAAGAGTAGAAGAATGTAGACCTTGAAGATGTTTGGAAGATAGAGCAGTGATCTTGAGTTGTGTATTTAAATCAGCATTTGTGAGCAACTCATCAGCTTTAGCAATATGCTCTGTCAGAATGTTAGAACTTGGATTGAAATCAGTGTCATTCCACTTCTTGGTCCACTCCACACCTCTGTGAGTATCCTCCAAAGGAATAGGTGCTTCCTTTTCAACAAATTTCTTCACCAATTCTTCCTTTCCTAGTATAGGAACTGGAGTCTCAGCAGAAACACTATCTTCAGAACTTGAGGAAGACTCATTATGTTCTGACAACACAACAATGTGTGAAGCAACTGGAGATTCAGGAACAACTTCATTTAAATTCTGAACATCAGAATTTATCTCCAGAGCTGGTGTGGTTGATGTAGATGGTATCTCAGCATTTAAAATTGGAAATTGAGTTGGAAATTGCTGAGCTTCTGTAGATGGAGCTTCCAGATAAAGAACATTTGGTATATTAAAATTATGAATATCTATTTCAGAATTTTCAGTGTGTTCTTCAGCATCATCTGTAGCTTTAATAGATGAGACATGAGGGGTTACAACTGTATCAGTAGCAGTTTCTTTGGCTTGAGCTGGAAGGGCTTCAATGATAATCGGTTCTTATGAGATCAGAGATTCCTGATCCCCTTCCTCAGCTTCTTCAGTATCTTCTGATGGAGCCTTAGCCAAATACCTCCTAGCCTTCATTTTCTTCAATCTCCTTGCCAATGAAGGAGTTGCTTTAGCATCTTCAGAACTTACAGATTTCTTCTTCAAAGTATCAGAACTTTGAGCTGCAGTTTCTTTCTGAGAAGTAAGATTCTCAGCTTCAACTATCATAGGTTCTGATGCATGAACCTGTGCTTCAATTGTTTCCTCAAATTAACAAAATTTATTATTGACCATAATTGGAATCAAAACATTCATCAAAGGATAAAGTTAAAAATAGATGAAGTAAAGATTAACAAATTGTAATTAAACATGCACAGTCACATAATTTGAGAAACAGAGACTAAATCTTGTAATTAAAGAAAATTTCATTAATATATCAAACGAGTACATTTCATGAAATTTATTGATTACATGCAAAAATTACAAGATAGTCTTATTCTAACATTCTTAACATCAACAGCCTTAGTCCTAGTCTAAGAAGCCTATTAACTAGTTCCTTCTGCTGTTGACAAAGAGCACTGCAAGACGGATGATTCGTTCTTCTGACGGAGAGCCTCTCTCCTTTCTTCTTACAATCAATCAAGATGGAGGTGGTAGTCCATCAAAAAAATAAGAGGTCTGTGTGAACCTCTTGTGGAACAGAGTTCCAGAGCTCTTCAGGAATGGCGGTGACATGCCACTCCTGTTGTCAGTCATCACAACTCAACTCTATATTGAAAGTTTCATAGTTCATGAACAAGTTGAAACGAACCATTTTTGTTTATGAAGAAGAAAAAATGATGAGAATTAAAAGAGGGAGTGAGTTTGTGAGAAAATGGAAGATGATTTGGCTGGGATGAATAGGAGGTTTAAATAGCCAATGGAATACCAAGGGACGCGAGGACTGTTTAAAGATTAAGAGTAAAAATAATGATGCCTCGTCTCCCTTGACCGATGTGTAATAAATACAGTCAATAAAAAGTTAAAGCAAGAGTTAATGAGCACGTAAAATAAACAATAATTACTGTGCATATGCAGTTTTTCAAGACCAACACGTTTATCACTAACCCATAATGATTATGACTGTTTTTATCTTACCCAAATATATTCTGATTTAAATATAACTTTTTAGATTTTACCAAAAATAAGTCAAGTAAAGAAAAATGCCACATAAGCATTAAGGATTCCATCGGGATTTAATATCAGAACATAACTTATATCAAATTTTACCAGTCATCAGAATATGGCTTCTGTACTTAAAAAGTGAATATCTTTTTCTGTGATTCTTCGTACAAATACTGACTTGTTTTCTTCAGAGTTTAATCATCAGAATTTCCATCAGAATTTGTCCTCAGAATTTATGCAAATGACACTTAACTGTTTGTCAAAAATAACTTAATCACCACAGTAATTTTCATCATTCATATGGAGTGAAAGTGTGTGCATGCAGCAGAATATCAGATAAAGATTAAAGTCTGATAAACTTCAGTACATCTTAGAAATAAGGCATAACTCAGAAAAGTGTTGAAAATCTGTCATCAATCATGAAGTCTATTATAGAACAAATTTATGCAAGATTCCACCTCAACTGTTTGTGCTCATTTTATGCATCTTTTGAAATTCCTTTTTACAGTGGCTTCTCAGTGTAAGTGAGTCACGACTGCTTATCAGAATTTATGCTGTTGTCATAGTATTTCTCCAGTAATCAGAGAATCTGAAAAGTCACCAAGAAAATTTATTTGCTTTTCTAATGCATATTACTTAATATCAGCAATGCACTTGGGTCTTCCCTTCCACATATTTACTCTAGATCTCAAAGGAGTACCTGACTTTTATTTCTATTCTTTTCTTTTGATAAGTGATGCTTATCAGCATTTAGTTCATTCTTAAGACTTACTGACATCAGAATCTAACAGATAAGAAGCAATAATCTAGTTTGTGACTTAGTAATAAGATACACAAAGTAAACTTTACTAAGCTCAAAATCAGAATTTGCTTGTGTTGATGAGTTTCCACATAAACAACTAATTCAAACATGGGATTTCTAGTATGTTAAAGACTATTGGGTCAGCATCTAGCACAGTTATCCTCATTGGATTGAATAGTCACAGAACATTCAAAACACTATCAGAGTTTAAAGATCCACATCAGATAACAATCAGTATTTAATGAATTTCACTTTAAGAACATATTTCATGAAGATAAGACAATCTGCAAACACTGATCATAAGGTCTGATGCATGAGAACAAAAACTAAGCAGATTTAGAGAAAGAACCTGAAACCATTCCAAGTTCATTTACCAGTCTTGTAAAAGTAGCTTCACAGAGTGGTTTTGTGAAGATATCTGCTAGTTGTTGATCTGTTGGAACAAAATGCAATTCCACTGTACCTTTCATCACATGTTCCCTTATGAAATGGTACCTAATGCTGATGTGCTTTATCATTGAGTGTTGAACTAGATTACCTGTCATAGAAATAGCACTTTGATTATCACAGTAAATAGGGATTTTAGAAAAATCTAACCCATAATCCAGTAACTGATTCTCATCCAAAGAATCTGTGCACAACAGCTTCCTGCAGCAATATATTCTGCTTCTGCAGTTGATGTGGAAATTGACTTCTGTTTCTTGCTAAACCAAAAAACCAATCTGCCTCCAAGAAATTGGCAGCTTCGACTAGTGATTTTCCTGTCTATTTTGCATCCTGCAAAATCTGCATCTGAGTAACCTATTAGCTTAAAATCTGATTCTCTAGGATACCACAATCCCAGATCAGCTGTACCCTTAAGGTACTTGAAAATTCTTTTCACGGCTATTAAGTGAGGTTCTCTTGGATCAGCCTGAAATCTTGCACAAAGACATGTAGCATACATGATATCATGTCTACTTGCAGTTAGATAGAGTAAAGAACCAATCATACCTCTGTAGTTAGTAATATCTACTAGTGAACCGGTATCTTTATCTAACTTGGTTGCAGTGGCCATGAGAGTGGATGCTGTTGAACTATCTTGCATTCCAAACTTCTTCAGTAAGTTTCTGGCGTACTTGGATTGATAGATAAAAGTATCTTCTTCATTTTGCTTGACTTGAAGGCTAAAAAAATAACTAAGTTCTCCCATCATACTCATTTGATATCTTGACTGCATTAGCTTTGCAAACCTCTCACAGAGTTTGACATTTGTAGAACCAAATATGATATCATCAACATATATCTGTACCAAAAGTAAGTCCTTTCCATAGTTGAGGTAGAACAGTGTTTTATCAATTGTACCTCTGTGAAATCCACTTTCCCGAAGAAATTGAGCTAAAGTCTCATACCATGCTCTAGGAGCTTGCTTAAGGCCATAAAGTGCTTTATCAAGCCTGTAGACATGATTTGGAAATTTTGAATCCACAAAGCCTGGAGGTTGTTCAACATAGACCTCTTCTTCCAATTCTCCATTAAGAAAAGCACTTTTCACATCCATTTGAAAGACTTTAAACTTTTTTGTGAGCAGCATAAGCCAAAAAGATCCTTATGGCTTCTAATCTAGCAACTGGTGCAAATGTTTCATCATAATCAATACCCTCCTGTTGAGAGTAGCCTTTAGCAACCAGCCTTACTTTATTCCTTGTAATTATGCCATCACTATCAATTTTGTTTCTGAAAACCCATTTTGTGCCAACAACTGATCTATTCTTTGGTCTTGGCACTAGGGTTCAGACTTTATTTCTTTCAAATTCATTTAACTCTTCCTGCATTGCTTGCACCCAATCAGCAACTTGAAGAGCTTTTTCCACTTTCTTTGGTTCAGTCTGAGATAGAAAGGAATGATAGAGACATTCATTTGATGTTGCAGTTCTAGTCCCGACACATGCTTCAGGATCTCCAATAATTAAGTCAGGTGTATGTGATTTGGTCCACTTCATTGCAGATTGAAGTTGACTTCTAGAACTGGATCCTCCCACATGATCCATGTTGTCTCCATCAGCATTTTCTGATGCTCCCCTTGTAGTTATGCTCTCTGAGACTTCAGAATTTGATTTGGATCCTTCAAGATTTGAAGTATCAGAGCTTCCATAATTATCAGAATTGAACTCATCAGAACTAGATGAATCAGAGTTTGAAGAGCTAGTATCAGGTTCTGATGCTTCTTTAGAGTCTTGAGATGTGGTAGGATATTCAGCTTGCTCCCCCTGGACAGGTGCATTTTCCTTTGGAGTTGTTACCACAGATTCAATGACATCAGTATTTACAGGTTCAGAGTTTAAGTCATCAGAATTTACAGAATCATAATATAAGTCTTCATTTTCAAATCTTAGCTGATCATGATCACTAAAATCTTCAAGTCCAGTAATCTTCTTGTCATCAAAAGATACATTGATAGATTTCATGATAACTCTTGTTCTTAAATTGTAGACTCTGAAGGCTTTTGTGGAAAGTGGATATTCAATAAAAATTCCTTCATCAGCTTTTAGATCAAATTTTGACAGCTGTTCAGGATGAGTCTTAAGAATAAAACACTTACAAGAGATACTATTTCAATGATGACATTCCCAAGATTAATATTTCGATATCCCAGAGTTTTTCCCATGTTGCCATCTCCATAAGAAACTTCTGGGCCAGCTTTCTCCACAAAGTCTGAGAGCAGGGCTTTATTTCCAGTCATATGTCCTGAACATCCAATATCCAGTACTAGGATGTTTCTCCTGTTGCCCTACAATCACAAAGACCACTAATGTTTAGTTTTAAGGACCCAGACTTGCTTGGATCCTTTGGCCTTTTTAAGTTTATTAGCATTTGCAGCGGATTTAATATCAGAGTTTATGCTAACATGCTGTTTATCAGAACTTATATCAGTCTTTGCATCAGATTTTACACTAGAAGGAATTAAAGCAACTTTCTTCAAAAAAGGTTTTATTTGATTTTAATCATAGTATAAACTATGATATTCCTTACAAGTATAAATGGAATGCCATGAACTACTACAATGAAAACAAGGATTTTGTGGCTTAAACCTAACATACTGACTCTTAACTCCTGACTTAGGAGGTAAAGAGTTTATATTCTTATTCTTCCTGCAAAAAGAAGCAAGATGGTTAGAGTTTCCACAGTTATAACATTTCTTTCTAGGAGCATTAGGAACGGCCATATAATTATTGCTTTTATTAACACCTTCCTTTCCTTTCCTATTTTTCCTAGTTGCCTTAACCTTGTTGACATTCCTTATCTCTTTCAGCTTATGCTTAAGCTGCTTCTTTGTCATTAAGCCTATGTTGACTTCAGCTGGTTTATCATGTTCTAATTTGACAGAAGTTGACTTCTCCTTAACTTCTGTCACAGACTCTTTCATCTTTTCATAATTAGACTTTACAGTTTTAGCTATAAACTTAACAGGATTTACCTTTGGCTTAACAGTTTGTTTAATAACAATTGGCTCAATTTGTTCAGTTCCTTTTTCACTTTTATCATCTCCATAACCTAAGGCCTCTTTCCAGTTTCCACAACTTAATAAGTTCTAAGTTGTTCTACCAGAGTTAGTCCAAGTCCTGATAATCTCTTTTTCTTTTTCTAACTTAATTTTGAGAGATTTATTCAAATTTAGCAATTCATCTCTAACATAAAAAGCATCATCTCTCTCTTTCTGAGTTTGATGGAACATAACTAACGCCTTTTCTAAATAATCATTCCTTTTCTTAAAAGCAAGATTTTTAGAAGTTAATCTTTCACATGTTAAAGTTTGATCTCTGTAGCTAATAAACATGGTTTTAATATACAATCTCAACTCAGTAATATCATCAGTATAAAAGGCATAAGTTGTTTGAGGTACCTTTAACTCAGCAGTTTTAGGGCTGCCATCAGCATTTGCCATTAAGGCATAGTTCACCTCATCTTCAGAATCTGAAGAGTCTGTCCAACTTTTCTTCTTTGTGACAAGTGCCTTGCCTTTGTCACTTTTTCCTTTCTTGCAGTCAGGAGATATGTGGCCTTTCTCACCATAATTGTAGCATTTGACATTTGAGTAATCTCCTATGTCAGACTTTCCTCCTCTGCCTTCAGATTTTCTGAAACCCTTCTTATCAGTACTTCCACCTTTCTTGAAAAACTTCTTTCCCCTTCTGAATTTCATGTAGGCTATCTTTGTGATACCCTTCACCATAAGAGCACACAATTTCATCATCTCTTCATCAACATCTACTTCAGGTAAACTTTCAGTTTCTGAATCATCATCATCATCAGAACTTGATGATTCTGAATCAGACTTTGTGATGAGAGCTTTTCCTTTGGCTTTCTTTGAGATAGCCACTTTGGGGAATTCCTCATCAGCCTTAAGAGCAACTGTCCTTGACTTTCTCCCTTGTCTCTTGCTTCTTTGATCCATCTCAAGTTCATAAGTCTTGAGCATACCATAAATTTCATCAAGAGTAGTTTTATCAAGAGCATAGTTGTCTCTTATAATAGTAGCCTTCAAATCCCAACTTTCAGGAAGAGCTAAAAGGAATTTTAGACTTGAATCTTCAAGATCATATTCCTTGTCCACCAGTGACAGATCATTCAAGAGTTTGACAAACCTGTCATATAAGTTAGTTAATGACTCATCACTTTTTGAGTCAAAGTGCTCATACTCTTGAGTGAGTATAGTCCTCATGTTCTTCTTGATTGCATCAGTTCCCTGGCATCTTGTCTTCAAAGCATCCCATATCTCCTTTGCAGTCTTGCAGTGAATTACCCTGTTTGACATGACATTATCAATGGCACTATGCAGCAAATGCCTTACCTTTGCATCCTTGGCAATGGATGAGATATCTTCAGTTGTGTACTCACTTTTCTCCTTTGGTATGGTCTTTTCTGGCTGATCTGCAACTACAACAAAGTGCTTGGTTGGCTTATGCGGTCCTTCATTAATTCTGTCAAGGTATGCTGGATCTGTAGCTTCCAGAAACATAGCCATCTTCACTTTCCATATGGGGTACTCTGAAGGTTTTAGTATGGGAACCCTTATAGTCTCATATCGACTGTGGATTTGAGTCTTTTGAGTTTTTTCAGTTTTGGCGGGCTTGGTTGGATTTTTTGCTTCTTCAGACATGATTGTTTTGGATCTTTACTGTATGTTTGTTAACATATAGGCTCTGATATCACTTGTTAGGTCACACAACACTGTAGAAGGGGGTTGAATACAGTGTAGAATATAATCAAATCGATTTCGAACACAAGTAACAGTAAACAGATATATTCGATATAATAAACTCTGTTACAATGAAACTGTTCTCTCTCAGTGATGAACAAATATCACGAGAGCTGCTAGGTTACAATTTATGATCTTCTCGATAATGATAACACATATAGTGTAAACCTATGTCTGTGTTTATATAGTACACAGTTACAAGATAACTTCTAATTGATATGGAATATAATTCTGTCTCCTAAAATATATCAATCAAATATCTTATACAATTCTTTAAGTCCTCTAACTCTTTCCATGCATATCTGCTTTTGTATTAGCCACGATCTTCTTTCCTGTAAATCAACTTCCTTCCTTAACTGTTAGTCCTCCAGTACTTAAGTTCTGATATCCATCTTCTGATATTATCTTTTGATAATCTAAGTCCTGATATCCTTAAGTTCTGACTTCCAGTAAGTATTGATTCCAGTAAGTACTGATATTTCCTGTTTGTTAAGATCTAAAAACCAAACATGAAACATATTAGATATGACATCTCAAATATATCTAACAAATTAAACCGCTAGAAAGTTTATCTAACGTACTTTATGATGTATATTTTCATGTTTAAAAAAATTTATAAGAAATTTATATGTAGTTAATAGTCAAAGTTCAGTAAATTTGACCGCAAAAAGTCAAACAAGCCAAAAATAATGGGACAGAGAGAGTACATTTTAGATATTCAGTGAAAGTTGGTTATCCCGAAATCTAAAGTTGATCAAAATTATTTTTAATTTTGTATAAAAAAGGTTAAAGTTGTGTTTCATTTTCAATTATTTTCTTTCTTATTTATTATTTGGAGTATGAATAAAAATGAAATTTCCTAATTAAATCATATACCAATATGAAAATTTTAATATAGAAAAAAGGATTGAAATTTTTAAATTTTAAGTATATGTATATTACATAAAAATTATAAGAATTTAGTTTATATATATATTACTATTTATTTATATTAAATATGATAATCAGTAAATTATTTAATTAATTTCCTAATTAAATCATATTCCAATATGAAAATTTTAATATAGAAAAAAGGATTGAAATTTTTAAATTTTAAGTATATGTATATTACATAAAAATCACCTAATCCCGGCCCGTCTCTGTCCCCGACTCCAAAATACAGTTTGGCCATATTACTTTAAAGCTCTTTTGTCTAATAAATGTTTGAAGCACTAATAAATGTAATTAGGTGACTTTTGTTGATTATCATTATAATTAGGTGACTTTTGTCGATTGCCATATGATTAATTATGTATATTAACATTCATCATATTCGTATAATAATCTCTAATTTGTTATAAACATATAAAGATGTGCCATTATATTTTACTAACTATTTTTTATGAAATAACTCAGCAATTTTTTAAAGTATTAATATAATTTTAATTTTAAAATATATATACACGTCTTTAATCATTTATATCTGTTGTATAAATTGACTTTGATTTGATAAATATAAAAATTAAAGTTCTCAATCAAATATATTTTAAAAAATATTAATTTATTTTGTATATAAATTTGAAGTTACAAATCAGGTTATTTTGTGTGGATTTGGAGTTACAAAAATTAAATCTATGGTTTGAGCTGGCAATCTACGAGCAAACTCCCGAGACATCTTCCTAACACCAATTTAGCACCAAAACAATGCTAAATCTCCTGATTCTTTTATTTATGCCTGAAATGCAAAAACCACTACAAAAATACATCAAATACACAAATAATTTGAGTACAAAAACATAAATTCAAGCCTTTATAGGACATAATATGTGGCGCCCTCCAAACCCGGGTCAGATGTTTGGGGTCCACACACACACCTTATTAATAACCTGCTTATGCCAATGATAAAAATAATAATAATATGCAGTGACCCTACTTACCAACTACCACGGACCGCAACAAGTTAAAGTATGCACACAAGCCAAACACACCTACTTATATTACAAACGTTCAAATCCCAACTATTCCAAACTCAGAACTGAGTATTAAACATTATTACAAACTTTTACAAACTTAAATTATTCCAAAAGAAGCCTACTAGCTTAGCTCGATCAACCTGAACCCCTAGCTCTCGCGCTGGACTGGGGATCCTCGGTACCAACCAGTTCTTTTTTAACTAGAAAGAACATAAACAACATCGCACAAATGAGCTAACTAGCTCAGCAAGTCATAATGACAAAACAGAGAATAATGATCATCAGATAAATATGGTTATGATATCAAGTGAACAATGGATTATGATTTAGAATTGGATATTATATTTTTTTTATTTTAAAAACCAAGGTTAGGCTGCTGATCAGTCACGCACTAATTCCGAGCAAAGCACACAGCACTGCTCTAACAACTGGATCCAAGTCACACATTGGCCTAACTTGACCATTATATGGTCTGACCACGAATCTGGTCCACAATTTTATAAAAATAATCCAATTCTACCATAATAACGGAATAAGCAGTAATAAACCATGAGCATGATCATTAACAATAGTGGACGTTCAATAATGAAACTGGTTCCAATCTGTATAAGGATCAATATGGCATTTCCAAAGCTTGGCTGTTAGGTAGTAAAAGAATTGGATAACAAAGGAATCAAAATTTCAGGGTTCCAAGGATTTGGTCTTTCAAAGCATAAGATACAATGGTTTGAATGTGTAAGCAATTTGGTTCAGTGTTTAATATTTAGTTTGTATGTATTTGTGGAGTAGTATCGTAAATTTAAGGTTCGTATTTGGGTATACAACAATCAATGGTCTAGAAAGAATCAGGTTTACGGCTCAAGATCAATAACTGGAATCAAGGTTTAGGGTTCAGTACTTCAAAGCACTCGCAATGTAAAACCACAATATCAATCAATACAATATCTCGAGAAAGTTCAGAACACTTACCTGGTACTAGCTTACTACACTGCACTCGCTTCCAATCACAACCGTCTTATTCCTCAACTACCTGTTTCCCTTTCCTACGTCTTGCCTCTTCTGCTCACATATCATAAGCATCTATCAATATTTAACTCATACGATTCTATTCAACTTATACTTCTATTTACCCTTCGTTTTACCCAAATCCGATTAATGGATTGAAAGTTACGCAATAAACAAGTAAATATCGAATATACAGACCGACAGTAAATTAACAAGTCACATATAACATATAGCACGTCACATAATCAATAATATATCATTTATAAATAAGTCTCGGGTCATAAGCAAGCTTTCTGGTATTTAAAATAATTTTTAAAACATTTTTCGGAACTAAAACGGGTCGTTGGATCAATTTCAAAATAATAAACAGGGTTCGGTTGGCCAATTCTGGCTTTGAAACAATTTTATAATAATTATCGAGCCTTGGAAACAATTTAAAATAATATTTTAAAGCTCGAAACTATTTTTCAGAATTTTTAAATAATTAAATCAAATTAAATAATTAATTAAAATCAATTAATAATTAATTAAGTCAATTAATCAATTAATTTCTGAATTAATTAACCAATTAATCAATTAAAACTTAACTGAAATTAATTAACTAATTAATTCAGATTTATTTTTGAATTAAAAATAATTTTTGGAATTAAAATAATAATTTTTAGAATTTTCAGAAATTAAAAATGAATTTTTATAATAAAAATAAATAGGAAATATGATTTTTGAATATTTTTAAAACAGGAATCCTATTTTTGAAAATTCTGGAAAGTTCAGGGACTAAACTTCATCATTTTCAAAAGATGAGGTACTAAACTGCAATTTTGACAGGGGTCGCCGGAAAAACTTCAGGGGTGGCCAGAGAATGCGTTCCCGGCATCCTCACCCCACCACAAGCTCCAGATAACATCTACAGACAACTAGGAATCGATTCATGCAATCAAAACATATCAATAACCCCGGACTTGTCCGAAAATTGGCCAAGAACATCGCCGGTTTCCGGCGAAACATCGAAAACTTAAAAAGACAACTCCCTACGATTCAAGCATCCTCTGTTAACGAGCTATATACCAATCGATTGCAAATTTCATAAGGAACATAATCCACTATAAATCAACAGCTAATAACCCCTAAATCAAAAAGCCCCAAATTTCAATTGAAAACATTCATTTGGGTTATAAACCCTAATTTCAAAATTCGAAAATCAAACTTAATTTTGAACATGTTATTGAACTCCAAATTAGACGTATGACATATGACAATCATCAGAAAACAAGCTCTACAACATGCAAGCATCAAATCATACAAACAATCATCCGGACAAAAATTCATATTTTTAATAAAATTAATTCGAAAATAAATATTTTTTCAGAAAATAAACCTTGATTTCTGCAGTGATTTGGAACACAGAATCTGATAGAACACCTCAAGACCTTTGGATTGAGTACTTGAGATTTGAAAACAGAGATCAATAACACCTTCGTTTTGCTGTTTGATTCTTGGAAGATTATATGAATATAGGGTTTTTCTCTGGAAAATTATATAATTAACTGTCTGCAAATGATTTTGATACGAAATAAAATACGGGGAAAGGCTATTTATAATTACGGAAAATTAGTATCCCGTTGGATCATTCCGGATATAAACGGTACGTTTATTTGTAAAAACTGATCCAAACTGTATCGGTTTTCAGGACAGTTATCCAGATCAGTACAATTTGTATTACGGTCTTGGTCTCAGCGCCTGGGTACACGTACTACGAGGTGATAATTGGGATATTTTAATAAAAAAGATCCCGTTTATCGAAAATATGAGTTTTATTGATTTATCGAAACAAATATTGTATCGAAAATGTTGCGCCGGGACCCGCGCAGGACAAACCGTACACCAGATCGAAAAAGTCGAAACATGGAATATGCTCGAAATATTATAATTAGGTTAGGAAGGAGTTCTCGGAAGAGTTTCGGGTTCCAAAAACGTAACAACGGATGACGTCGGTTGGTTCCCGTTTTTATAAAATAGATTTTAAATACCCGGAAAAAGATTTTATAAATTTTATATGATCCTTATAAATCCATAAATCAATATAAAAATAATTAGGAAGATATGACAATTATCTATATTTTATTTTGGACATATAAAAATTAAAATACTCAATTAATCATATTTTTAAACATTCAAACGCATTTAACACTTAACAATTAGTTCACAGAATTGATACTGAACACATATATTAAGCAAAAATAATTACACGATATATCCTGGATATTACATCCTTCCCCCCTTAAAAGGATTCTGTCCTCAGAATCTCTTAGGAAAACAAATGAGTGTACTTTTCTCTCATATCACTTTCCAATTCCCAGGTTGACTCTTCAACCTTTGGGTTTTTCCATAACACTCTTACTAACTTTACCACTTTATTTCTCAATACCTTCTCTCTTTTCTCTAAAATCTCTATCAGACTTTCTACATATGACAAATTTGCCTGAAGCTCTATTGGCTCATATTCTATTACATGCCTGGAGTCTGGATTATACTTCTTAAGCATCGATACGTGAAAAACATTGTGAATGTGCTCCATGTGCGGAGGTAACGCCAATTCGTAAGCTACTTTGCCAATGCGCTTTAGAATCTCAAAAGGTCCGACATATCTTGGGCTCAGCTTTCCTTTCTTTCCAAACCTCGTTAGTCCCTTCCACGGTGATACTTTCAGTAATACCAAGCTTCCTTCTTCGAGTGTCATGTCTTTCCTTGACTGGTCTGCATATTTCCTTTGACGGTCTTGTGCTGCTATCAATCTTTTCTGGATTACTTCAACAACTTCCTTTGTCTTCTGTACCAATTCAGGTCCAAGTATTTTACGTTCTCCTACCTCGTCCCAATATACTGGAGATCTATATTTACGTCCATAAAGGGCTTCATAGGGTGGCATCCCAATACTGGCGTGATAACAGTTGTTATAAGCAAACTCTACAAGAGGTAAATGCTCGTCCCAACTTCCTTTGAAATCAATAGCACAAATACGTAACATGTCCTTGATTGTTTGAATCGTTCTTTCACTTTGGCCATCCGTCCGGGGGTGATAAGCCGTACTCATATTCAATCTCGTTCCCAAACATTCTTGAAAACTTTTCCAAAATCTTGAATTAAATCTTGGATCTCGATCAGATACAATAGACACAGGAACTCCATGACGAACTACAATTTCCTTTAGGTACATATGGACCAACTTGTTGAGCGAAAATCTTTCATTTATAGGCAGAAAATGAGCTGACTTGGTAAGTCTATCCACTATAACCCAAATGGCATCATGATTAGCCCTTGTCCTTGGTATTCCGACTATGAAATCCATGGCAATATGTTCCCATTTCCACTCTGGAATTTCCAATGGCTGTAGCAATCCACTTGGTCTTTGATGTTCGGCTTTAACTCTCTGACATGTATAACATCTGCTAACCCATTCCGCAATTTCCCTCTTCATGTCTGGCCACCAATAATTCTCTTTTAAATCTCTGTACATCTTGGTACTTCCTGGATGGATTGAATACCTTGAATTATGAGCTTCCTGTAAAATTTCATTCTTCAGCTCCGTCACCGGTGGAATCCAAATTCTTGAAGAAAACCTAAGAATACCTTGATCGTCCTTTTGCGTGCACAATTCTTCACCTACCAAACGATTTATATCTTGATCCATTACATTTTCTTGACACTTCTTTATTTTCTCTAACAACTCCGGATGGAAAGTCATACTGTACATTTTTGCTTCATTAGGCTTGCAAACTTTAATCTCCAATTCCAGTTTCTGAAATTCCTTATATATCTCTGCAGGTACTGATAACACATTTAACTTTTCCTTCCGACTTAACACGTCTGCTACCACGTTCGCTTTACCGGGATGATAATTAATCAAGCAGTCGTAATCCTTGATCAATTTTAACCATCTCCTTTGCCTCATATTAAGTTCCTTTTGTGTGAATATATATTTCAAACTTTTGTGATCTGTGTAAATCTGACACTTTTCTCCATACAGATAATGTCTCCAAATTTTCAAAGCGAAAACTATGGCTGCTAGCTCCAAATCATGAGTAGGATATTTATGTTCGTGTTGTTTCAATTGCCTTGACGCATACGCAATCACCTTATCGTGCTATATTAAACACATCCTAGTCCTTTCTGAGAAGCATCGCTATAAATTATGAAATTCCCTTGATCGTCTGGAAGTGACAAAACGGGTGCGGTGATTAATCGTTGCTTTAGTTTCTGAAAACTTTCTTCGCACTTGTCATTCCATATAAACTTTTCACTCTTCCGTGTAAGCTTTGTCAATGGTGTTGCAATCCTTGAAAAATTTTGAACGAATCGACGATAATATCCAACTAATCCCAAGAAACTTCTTACCTCGGTGGGTGTTCTCGGTCTTTCCTAATTTGTAATTGCCTCGATCTTTGCTGGGTCTACTTTGATCCCTTCATTACTAACTATGTGTCCTAAGAACTGAACCACATGTAACCAAAACTCACACTTCAAGAATTTAGCATATAATTTCTTTTTCCTTAAAATCTCCAAAGCTGTTCTTAAATGTTCTGCATGATCCTCTTCCGTTGTTGAATAAATTAAAATATCGTCTATAAACACAATAACGAACTTTTCCAGATACTCCTTGAAAATTCTATTCATTAGGTCCATAAACGCTGCGGGGCATTGGTCAATCCAAAAGACATCACTAAAAATTCGTAATGTCCATACCTTGTTCTGAAAGCTGTCTTCGGTATATAGTTGATGATATCCCGATCTTAAATTAATCTTGGAGAAGTACTTGGCTCCCTTCAGTTGATCAAACAAATCATCAATTCTGGGTAACAGTTACTTGTTCTTGATTGTAAGCTTGTTGAGTTCCCTATAGTCAATGCACAGTCTCATGCTTCCATCTTTCTTCTTAACAAATAATACTGGTGCACCCCACGGGGACACACTGGGTCTGATTACTCCTTTCTCTAACAGTTCTTGCAATTGTCTCACTAGCTCTTTCATCTCTACGGGGCCTTGGATACCGGTTCCGTTCCAGGTGCTAAGTCGATTACAAACTCAATTTCTCTATCTGGAGGAAGTCCTTGTAACTCGTCGGGAAACACGTCTGGAAATTCATTCACTACTGGAATATCTTCAAGTTTCGCTGGCTCCTGACTCCTATCAATCACATATGCCACGAAATGCTCGCATCCTTGTCATAATAACTTCTTAGCTTGAATCATCGTTAAGAACTTCTTTACTTGTTTCTGACCCTTGAACGTTACTATTCTTTCATCTGGCGTTTTCACCATTACCTTCTTATTTCGACAATCTATCTGGGCATCGTGCTTAGATAACCAATCCATTCCTCATATAATGTCAAATTCTCCTAACTTAAACGGTATCAAATCTACACAAAATTTACTACCAAAAATCTCAATTTCACAACTCCCACAAACTTGATTAACAGATACTCGTTCTTGATTTGCCAATTCCACAGTCATTATTTCATTTAAATATTCAACTGGGCAATTTAACTTACTAACAAAATCTTGTGAAACAAATGATCGAATTGCTCCCGAATCTATTAACACTTTGGCACAAAAAGAATTCACATTAAGCGTACCTGCCACGACATCCGTATCCTGGATAGCATCCTTCACAGACATGTCAAAAACTCTAGCCCTCGGAGTCTCATTTACTGCTGGGGTAGATCCCATAATCCTCAATCCATTACTGACTGAGGCTGGTGTCTTGCAATCCCTGGCTATATGTCCGGGCTTTCCACATTTAAAGCACGTAAATCCAATGGCTGGAACCTTCACTGCTGGATTCCGGATAGGCTGATCCTTATTTGATGGCTCTCTTGTTGGCTGATTTCGGCACTCCCTTGAATAGTGCCCTTTCTGATTGCACTTGAAACAAACTACATTCAACTTATTAAAAACTCCCCTATGCTTCTTCCCACATACTTGACAATCTGGAAAAGTTAATCTCAACTGATTTGGCTGATTCGCATTAACTGGACGGTTGCCCTGGCTTCCGTCGCTTGCATTTTGTCTCCTGAAATTAAAATTCCTCCCTGGCTGAAACTAGCCCTTCTTAAAATTTGGAAACTTCCCTGGTTGTGACTGACCTTCATTCCCTTTAAATTTCCTTTTCTTGCTTTCTTTCTCCTTCTGACATCTTACTCTCTGTCTCTGCGATCATAGCCTTCTGTACAACTCCTGCGTAAGTATCTAATTCAAAAATGGCTACGTTCCCTCTGATTCATGGTTTAAAACCTTGCTAGAATCTTTTAGCCTTCTTTCTGTCAGTATCCACATACGATGGCACATACCTTGACAATTCCTCAAACTTGCTCTCATAATCCGTCACCGACATGTTTCCTTGCTTTAACTCTAAAAACTTCAACTCCATCTGATCCTGGACAAACTGAGGGAAATACTTTTCTAAAAACAATTCCTTAAACCTTTCCCAAGTAATAACATCTGTACCTTCCAATGTCTTCACCATCTCCCACCAATAGGTGGCCTCATTCTTCAGATAGTAACTTACAAACTTAACCTTCTGTTCTTCCTTTACTTTCACTAAGGCAAATGCCTTCTCTATCTCCTTTAACCAAACATTTGCTTCAATTGGCTCTAAGGAACCCTTGAATTCTGGTGGGTTTACTGCCTGAAAAATTTTGAAAGTTACCTAGGGATTGGTCTGTCTTTGTTATTGTTGTGCCAGGTGAACTATTTGTTGGGCCAAGATTTGAAAAATCTGGGCTATTGCTGGGTCTATGGGTCCTGGGTTTGCATTTTGGTTTGTATCATCTTGGTTTTTATTGTTGTTGTTGTTGGTTTCTTCATTCTGGGTGTTGGTGCGGGTATTTCTTCTGGAAGGCATTTTCTTTAAAAAAATCAAACAACTTATTTAGCTTTTAAATCAAATTCGTTGTAGAAAAGAAAAGTTTTATAATACAGAATTATCTCCTTTTTGAAAACAGTTATAACTAAGTAAATTACATGCTTCTTTACAGAATATAAACAGTTATGGAAAAAAGGGTACATGGTATCACAGGGGTATAACTGGTGCAATAAATAAGGTAAAGTAAAACAGGTACAGTAAAATGAATGACAATACTGGAAAGGAAAGGTGCTGATATATATAGATCAAAAGTTTTGGGTAGTACAAGCGTAAAGACGCTTCGAAAGTAAAAGCAAAAAGGGTACAACAACCTACTCACTAGTCAGCATAGCTAGTCTATAAATACAACTCAAAAGTCTACTAATACACATTACACACTACTCTACATACTATACAACCATAACAACACTGCTCAGCATCTCCATTTCTGGATCTCTGACTCAACTCCAAGGAAACTCTGGTCCTGCCAGCCTCTCAAAGTCCTCCATCACCTCAGTAGCCCAGCCCATCAGTGCATCAGGGCCTTTGCCAGGTAGTGTAGCTCCATGTAGCCTAGCCTCAAGTACCCTCCGTGTCACATAAATCTCCTCTTGAAGCTCCCTCACACCACGATCAACGTCAGTAGTCCTAATAATATGTTGTAGCTCTCTGATCTGGGCCAACAAGGAATCACGCTCCAATAGAAGAGCCTCATACCGGTAGTAAGGAACTGGGGGCAATGTAGACTGGAATGGGGCACTCGCAACTGAATGTCCAGTGGAATCTGAATCAGCTGGTGGGGGTCCTCTAATAGGTGGCCTCAGGCCTGGGGATGGAATAGCCTGCAATGGTACGGGCTGCAACACAGGTGGAGGTAGTATAGCCAACTCTGGTGGAACAACAGGACGTGGATCCGAAGACGGTCCTCCAACTGAAGGCTCGATCAACCTGAACCCCTAGCTCTCGCGCTGGACTGGGGATCCTCGGTACCAACCGGTTCCTTTTTAACTGGAAAGAATATAAACAACATCGCACAAATGAGCTAACTAGCTCAGCAAGTCACAATGACAAAACTGAGAATAATGATCATCAGATAAATATGGTTATGATATCAAGTGAACAATGGATTATGATTTAGAATTGGATATTATATTTTTTTTATTTTAAAAACCAAGGTTAGGTTGTTGATCAGTCACGCACTAACCCCGAGCAAAGCACACAGCACAGCTCTAACAACTGGATCCAAGGCACACATTGGCCTAACTTGACCATTATATGGTCTAACCAAGAATCTGGTCCACAAGTTTATAAAAACAATGCAATTCTACCATAATAACGGAATAAGCAGTAATAAACCATGAACAAGATCATTAACAACAGTGGACGTTCAATAATGAAAATGTTTCCAATCTGTATAAGGATCAATATGGCATTTCCAAAGCTTGGCTGTTATGTAGTAAAAGAATTGGATGACAAAGGAATCAACATTTCAGGGTTCCAAGGATTTGGTCTTTCAAAGCATAAGATACAATGGTTTGAATGTGTAAGCAATTTGGTTCAGTGTTTAATATTTAGTTTGTATGTATTTGTGGAGTAGTATCGTAAATTTAAGGTTCGTATTTGGGTATACAACAATCAATGGTCTAGAAAGAATCAGGTTTACGGCTCAAGATCAATAACTGGAATCAAGGTTTAGGGTTCAGTGCTTCAAAGCACTCGCAATGTAAAACCACAATATCAATCAATACAATATCTCAAGAAAGTTCAGAACACTTGCCTGGTACTAGCTTACTACACTGCACTCGCTTCCAATCACAACCGTCTTATTCCTCAACTACCTGTTTCCCTTTTCTACGTCTTGCCTCTTCTGCTCACATATCATAAGCATCAATCAATATTTAACTCATACGATTCTATTCAACACATACTTCTATTTACCCTTCGTTTTACCAAAATCTGATTAATGGATTGAAAGTTACGTAATAAACAAGTAAATATCGAATATACAGACCGACAGTCAATCAACAAGTCACATATAACATATAGCACGTCACATAATCAATAATATATCATTAATAAATAAGTCTCGGGTCATAAGCAAGCTTTCTGGTATTTAAAATGATTTTTAAAACATTTTTCGGAACTAAAACGGGTCGTTGGATCAATTTCGGAATAATAAACAGGGTTCGGTTGGCCAATTCTGGCTTTGAAACAATTTTATAATAATTATCGAGCCTTGGAAATAATTTAAAATAATATTTTAAAGCTCGAAACTATTTTTTGGAATTTTTAAATCATTTTTAAATAATTAAATCTAATTAAATAATTAATTAAAATCAATTAATAATTAATTAATTCAATTAATCAATTAATTTCCGAATTAATTGACCAATTAATCAATTAAAAATTAACTGAAATTAATTAACTAATTAATTCAGATTTATTTTTGAATTAAAAATAATTTTTGGAATTAAAATAATAATTTTTAGAATTTTCAGAAATTAAAAACGAATTTTTATAATAAAAATAAATAGGAAATATGATTTTTGAATATTTTTAAAACAGGAATCCTATTTTTGAAAACTCTGGAAAGTTCAGCGACTAAACTTCATCGTTTTCAAAAGATGAGGTACTAAACTGCAATTTTGACAGGGGTCGCCGGAAAAACTTCAGGGGTGGCCGGAGAATGCGTTTCCGGCATTCTCACCCCACCACAAGCTCCAGATAACATCTACAGACAACCAGGAATCGATTCATGCAATCAAAACATATCAATAACCCCAGACTTGGCCGGAAATTGGCCAAGAACATCGCCGGTTTCCGGCGAAACATCGAAAACTTAAAAAGATAACTCCCTACGATTCAAGCATCCTCTGTTAACGAGCTATATACCAATCGGTTGTAAATTTCATAAGGAACATAATCCACTATAAATCAACAGCTAATAACCCCTAAATCAAAAAGGCCCAAATTTCAATTGAAAACATTCATTTAGGTTATAAACCCTAATTTCAAAATTCGAAAATCAAACTCAATTTTGAACATGTTATTGAACTCCAAATTAGACGTATGACATATGAAAATCATCAGGAAAACAAGTTCTACAACATGCAAGCATCAAATCATAAACAATCATCTGAACAAAAATTCATATTTTTAATAAAATTAATTTGAAAATAAATAATTTTTCAGAAAATAAGCCTTGATTTCTGCAGTGATTTGGAACACAGAATCTGATAGAACACCTCAGGACCTTTGGATTGAGTACTCGAGCTTTGAAAACAGAGATCAATAACACCTTAGTTTTGCTGTTTGATTCTTGGAAGATTATATGAATATAAGGTTTTTCTCTGGAAAATTATATAATTAACTGTCTACAAATGATTTTGATGCGAAATAAAATACGGGGAAAGGCTATTTATAATTACGGAAAATTAGTATCCCGTTGGATCATTCCGGATATAAAACGGTACGTTTATTTGTAAAAACTGATCCAAACGGTTTCGGTTTTCGGGACAGTTATCTAGATCAGTACAATTTGTACTGCGGTCTTGGTCTCAGCGCCTGGTTACACGTACTACGAGGTGATAATTGGGATTGTTTAATAAAAAAGCTCCCGTTTATCAAAAATATGAGTTTTATTGATTTATCGAAACGAATATTGTATCGAAAATGTTACGCCGGGACCCGCGTAGGACAAATTGTACGCCGGATCGAAAAAGTCGAAACATGGAATATGCTCGGAATATTACAATTAGGTTAGGAAGGAGTTCTCGGAAGAGTTTTGGGTTCCAAAAACGTAACAACGGATGAAGTCGGTTGGTTCCCGTTTTTATAAAATAGATTTTAAATACCCAGAAAAAGATTTTATAAATTTTATATGATCCTTATAAATCCATAAATCAACATAAAAATAATTAGGAAGATATGACAATTATCTATATTTTATTTTGGACATATAAGAATTAAAATACTCAATTAATCATATTTTTAAACATCCAAACGCATTTAAAACTTAACAATTAGTTCACAGAATAGATACTGAACACATATATTAAGCAAAAATAATTACACGATATATCCTGGTTATTACATAATAAGTGGACATAAATGCCACTTAACACACCCCCAAACTTGAACCATTGCTTGTCCTCAAGCATAAACATACTCAAAGAACAAGAAATAAAAATGCATGAATGCAACGATCCCCTTAGATTTACTAAACCAACCAACAAGCAACATCTCAAAAAATGCAGTTATTCGTACAAAGATGAATCGAATCCCACAAATCAACTTACAAGCCAGAAACGTGCACGTGTGCAAATGCTTACAGATATACTATCGCAACTAGATCAATAATCATTACTCACTACTCATCAAGGCAACCACAAGGTTATAAATAGAATAAAAAGCTAAACTCAAAATGATATACAACACGTCAATTCTTATATCAGAGTTATACATGGATTCATACTTTTATTTCTAACACATAAACAACACAAATATGTTTATTTGATCGAGCAATGAGTGAGGTCCATAAAAGACTTATACAATAATACCCATGTAGCGAGCGTAAGGTTAGTGGATCCCAGACTATAAAAACCTTAGGTCACTAGGCACAAAGTCCCCTAAGAACTTAATAACTCGAGTACTAAAGAGCCCACTCATGATCAATTATGCATAACATATTTTTTCTCTTTTTTCTTCTTTTTTTTCTTCTTTTTTTCTTTGTTTTTCTTTTTCAAATTTCTGAACGAGTGTGTTTCACTCCATCTCGTTCAACCCTAGACTACTCATATAAAATGAGCATTGAACTTGTGATTGCAGAAATGTGATCCCTCGTCACTGATTATGACTCTTGGAGTCCCAAATCTTGTGAATATCTGCTTATGAAGAAAATTAAGCACTAACTTCGCATCATTTGTCGACAAAGCCTTGACTTCAACCTATTTTCAGATATAATCAACCGCCAACAAGATATAATGATTATTTCAAGATGAGATAAATGGCCTCATGAAGTCAATTCCCCAAACATCAAAAACTTCAACCTCGAGAAGCATATTAAGAGGCATCTCATCCCTCTTAGACATATTATCCACACGCTAACATTGATCACACTTCAAAATGAATTGATGCGCATCCTTAAACAAAGTAGGCCAGAAAAATCCTTCTTGAAGGATACGAGCTGTTGTCTTTTCTCCACCATAGTGACCTCCATACGCAGTCGAATGGAAATCTCGCAAGATCCCCCCATTTAGATGTACAGAATACATCTCCTGATGATTTGGTCAGCTCCTTGCCTAAACAAATATGGCTCATCCCACATGTACCACTTCACCTCATGAAGAAACTTTTTCCTTTGAGCATAAGATAAGTCTGGAGGCATGATATTACTCACAAGGTAGTTCATAATGTCTGCGAACCACGGTTCTTCTTCTTGCACCCCAAACAGCTGCTCATCGGGAAAAGAATCATTAATCAATGTCTTATCAAGTAAAGTTGCACTTGGAACTTCCAACCGAGAGAGATGATCAGCGACTTGATTCTCAGTACTCTTTGTGTCCTTGATCTCTAACTCAAATTCCTGAAGTAAAAGAACATATCGAATCAATCTAGGCTTTGATTCTTTCTTCGAGACGAGATAGCGAATATCAGCATGATCAGTGAAAATTGTCACCTTCGTTCCAAGCAAATATGATCAAAACTTCTCATAACCGTAGACAATGGCTAAGAGTTCTTTCTCAGTAGTAGTATAATGCAGTTGAGCACCATTAAGGGTCTTACTAGCATAGTAGACCACATGAAATATATTGTTCTTTCTCTGCCCAAGAACTGTTCCAACTGCATAGTCACTTGCATCACATATCATCTCAAAAGGTTCATCCCAATTAGGTGCAGTTATGATAGGTGCCATGATCAAACTTTTCTTCAAGAACTTAAAAGCAGCTAGGCACTCGTCATCAAACTTGAACAGGACATCTTTCTCTAGAATATTGCACAAAGGTTTAGAGATTTTTGAGAAGTCCTTGATGAAATGCCTGTAGAAACCCGCATGACCAAAAAAGTTGCGGACTCCCTTAACAGAAATTGGTGGAGGAAGGTTTTCGATAACCATTACCTTGGCTTTGTCCACCTCAAGACCTTTACTAGAGTCCTTGTGCCCAAGAATAATGCCCTTTCGCACCATAAAATGACATTTTTCCCAATTGAGAACCAGATTGGTCTCAATACACCTTTTAAGAACGGCGCCAAGATTTTGTAAGCATTCATCAAAAGAATCACCAAACACAGAGAAATCATCCATGAACACCTCCACATTCTGACCAATCATGTCAGAGAAGATAGCCATCATGCATCTCTGAAATGTGGCAGGTGCTCCACACAACCCAAAAGAAACTCTTCTGAAGGCAAAAGTCCTAAATGGACAAGTGAAAGTAGTCTTCTCTTGATCTTCTGGAGCAATGCAAATCAGATTATAACCCGAATAGCCATCCAGAAGACAGTATTACTCATGCCCACCCAATCTGTTAAGCATCTGATCAATAAAAAGAAGAGGGAAGTGATCCTTTCTCGTGGCCTTGTTTAGATTCCTGTAGTCCATGCAAACTCTTCACCCAGTGACTGTTCGAATAGGAATGAGCTCATTCTTCTCTTTAGCAACAACTTTGATACCTCTTTTCTTCAGTACACACTGAACTGGACTCACCCAAGAACTGTCAGAAATGGGATAGATGATCCCTGCATCTAGCCATTTAAGGATTTCTTTCTTCACAACTTCTTTCATGATTGGATTAAGCATTCTCTGTTGCTCAACAGTAGGCTTGCTACCTTCCTCTAGATGAATTTTATGCATACAATAAGAAGGGTTGATTCCCTTGATATCTGTTATAGTCCATCCAATTACCGATTTGAACTCTCTCAGAATTCTTAAGAGCTTTTCCTCATCACTACCTGAAAGGTCAGATGCAATAATAACAGGCAAAGTAGATGTATCACCTAAAAAAGCATACCTTAAGTGTTCAGGCAATGGTTTAAGCTCAAGTTTAGGAGCTTTCTCAATAGATGGCTTAAGGCGCTTTGGAGATTTGTTTAGGTCCTCCATTATAAGAGATTCAAAAGGCATATCTAGCCTTCGCTTCCAAGGAGAAGTATTCAAATACTGCAACTGTTCATCACCCCAACAAGGCCGTCACTAAGGCATCAGACCTTAGCATTTGATCAAGTTCTGAAGTAACCACAGAATCAACCAACTCCACTTTTAAGCACTCCTCATTTTTATTCGGGAATTTCATGGCATTAAAAACATTGAACGTCACATCCTGATCCAGCACTCGCATAGTAAGCTCACCCTTCTACACATCAATCAAGGTTCGGCCAGTAGCCAATAATGGTCTTCCCAAGATGATGGGAATATTCTTATCCTCCTCGAAATCAAGAATTACAAAATCAGCAGGAAAGATGAGTTTATCAACCTGGACCAAGACATCCTCCACAATGCCTCGTGGATATGTAAGAGAACGATCGGCCAACTGCAAAGTCATATAAGTAGGCTTTGGATCAGGTAAGTCTAATTTCTTGAAGATTGAAAAGGGCATCATATTGATGCTAGCTCCCAAGTCACATAAGCATTTGTCAAATGACATTTTTCCAATGGTGCAAGGAATAGTGAAGCTTCTAGGATCTTTAAGCTTCGGAGGCAACTTCCGTTGCAGCACAGCACTGCATTCATCTGTGAGAGCAACTTTCTCTAAGTCATCAAGCTTCACTTTCCGAGAGAGAATACCTTTCATAAACTTTGCATACCTAGGCATCTGTTCAAGAGCTTCGGTGAAAGGTATTTTAATATGAAGTTTCTTGAACACCTCCAGAAACTTCTCAAACTTCTTATCCAGCTTTTTCTTCTGCAGCCTCTTAGGAAAATGAGGTGGAGGATAGATCTGTTTCTCCCCTGTATTACCCTCAGGAGGAGTATGTTCAACAGTAGTCTTCCTTGCTTCCACTTCTGCTTCCTTCTGTAATTCTTCTTCAGCCACAGCTTCTTCTTTCGAAACTTGAGAGTGTTCGGGATTTGCACCCTTCCCAGACCTCAATGTAATTGCATTTACCTTGTAATAACCCCAATTTTTGGAAATTTTTGAAACCCTTATGAATAGTGTTTTTGCTGAATGAGAAAACTTTTCATGCCACGCTATGTAGGGGTTCTGTTATTGATCTTATGGGATATTATTAGTACTCTATGAAGTATATAAGTGTATGTAAAGATCGTCAAAATCCAATTCCGAACACTTTGGTTTTTCCCGGAAATCCACAAGATACGGAGAGAATTAAGTATAAGGTGACAGGATAAAAAGGATTTAAATTAAAGGATTATAAGAGAGGATCATAGAAGGAATATAATATATTGAGAAAGGTTAAGGGAACCTAAGTAATAAGATCCCGGGTATGATCCTTCAAACGATAAACGAGAACGAAAGTTAAGCGAACCGTATAGCAGATCAGCGGTCATTAGGCAAACGATTAGGAAGTTAATCAAAGGGATTAATGGGAATGATGTCATCCAACCAATAGAAAGAAGACAAGGAAGGAAGGATGACATCATGAGGATGAGGTAAGCATGACATGGGAAGGAAGGAGGTGTGGTTGAATAAGAACCACACAAATTCAAGGGCAAGGTAGTAATTTGCTAAATCAAAAACAAAAACCAAGCCAACCAAGCTAGCAAAATCATTTCATCAAAAAATCAAAATCAACCAAGGCCTTGTTCTTCACTTTGCTCTCGGCTTTTACACATTTTAAAGGGTAGATTTTTCAAAAATCAAGATCCAAGCATCCTTAATTGGTAAGAAAATTCCCTAATCATCTTTATGCTTAGTTATGGCTATATCATGAGTTTAAGCCATTAATTCTTTCTCTAACTTCTTCATTTAACCAATGAAGAAGACAATGAATAGTGTTTTCAAGATTTTTAACTTGAAGTTTGTCTTGTTTTCTTGAAGATCCAAGCTTTCCTAAGGCTTCTCAAAGTTTCTTAAGGCTTCCTAGCTCTACCCACCACTCCAAGGAAGGTATACCATTTCCAAACCCTAGGTTCATATATATTATAAGGTGATTTTGATGAGTAGGATGTTATTGTAGTTGTTGTTATGATTAGAGTTTGAGATTTGGAATGGTAGTGAAATGAAATGGTAATTTTGTGGTTTTGATTTAAAGAAACTTAAGTATGATTAAAGTTAGGTTTAAGCATATGTATGAATGATTAAAATTGAATTGGTTGGGATTGTTATGATGTGATAAGAATGGATGTTTGTTGTGTGTTGGATTTGAGGATGGTTTGGGTTGATTGTGGATGGTTTAAAAAATGGGAAATCGCGTAAACATAGCCGTCGTAACGTCCGATTTCCTTTGGACTGTTTTTGTGCATAGCATTAGGACCCGAGAACCCCCTGCTAGATTGTGACCACTGCCATGTTTAGATAGCTCATGTTACGAGCTTCGTTTTGATATGTAGTTCGTTCGATTCCGATTTACGGTTTAGGAGAAACGACCGTTTCAAGTAACGGCGTTTCACGAACGAAACTTTTTCCCTCGCCTTACTTTGAAATGTAGGTTAAAGACCAAAAAGGGTTAATTAATGCATGAAACATTTATGGTAAGTGTTTTAGGCAGTTGGTAAGTCACTCGCGAAGGAATCGCTTTAAAACTCGTAAAGGTTAAATTATTAAAAATGGTGGAGCCGAGAGTACTCGAGCGACTTAAGTAAACCGTTAAGCGCGAAAGCGAACATTAGGACTCTAAATGGTTAAAGTCTAGTTTCTTAAGCGACCGGGGTTTAATTCCGACTTATGTTGTTGTTCATAGGTTATCAGACCCACTCTAAGCGTAAGTCTATCCGGGAGCACTCAGGCAAGTATTCTATCCGATACACTGTTGTTGTGATGTAAATGTATGTATATGCATTATCTTGTGATATTGCATGATTGTTATTTAGCAAATGTTGCGATATATTGTAGCATGTGATATGGTATATATGCATGCCTGTTTTATATTCTTGAGATATATATCTGTTGGTTCAGTTGATAATACCTATGCTAAAGGATAATTGTATCTTGCATATACCCTTAGTATAGGGACTCAAAGGTGAAAATATTTTCTAAAAACCGGGAGTCGAGGATCCCGAGTAATCTTGTATATATGGATATGGATATATATATATATATATATATATATATTTATATATATATATATGGTTATAGTTTTCCAAACTATTAATCGAATAAGGTTTATTCGATAACTTGAACTTTATTTTATTATTGAATATTATTTTGAATAGTATTCGAGGACTTATGACTCCTTTTATTTTATTTAATGAATATTATTTATAATATTCATTCGAGGTATTATGACTCAGCTTATATTATATATTGAATATTATTTGAATATTCATTCGAGGGCTTATGACTCTTTTATATTATTTATTGAATATTATTTGAATATTCATTTGAGGATGTATGACTCCTTTATTTTATTTAATGAATATTATTTATAATATTCATTCGAGGTTTTATGACTCAACTTATTTTATTTATTGAATATTATTTGAATATTCATTTGAGGATCTATGACTCCGATTATTTGCTGAAATATATTCTTTATTTTATTAAAGAATAAGATGTCAATAATCAACTTATTTTCGATTATTCAACTAAAGATAATACTTTCATATAAGTATATCTTTGGTTATTTAATGTTTATTTCAAGTATAAGTTTTAATACTTCTACTTCTATTATTTTTATAAAGATTATTCTTTATGGGAATATTATTTAATTAATAATATTCAGATATTTTCTAATATTCTGGGGACTGATTTACTTCATTAAATCAGCCTTACTCCAAACACTCTTTAAAGTGTTTTCGAGTCTTCAAAATGATTTTTAAAAGTCAGAGCGGATCCCAAAACTCATTTTTATATTTAAGATCTTCCTTTTAAAGGGGATTTAAATACTCGCTCAAAACCTGGGGAATCCGGCTCTGTGGTGTATTTTATATTCGCAACGAGGTTGCAGATTTGGTAAATGAATTGATTACTTGCCCAACGTTCGGGAAGTAAGCCCATCTCATTGAGTCGGCATAAGCGACAGGCCGGGGTACGGTCTATTATTGTGTAAGTGGCTGGGTGGCAGTCCATCAACGCGTGAGGGACCGGGGTACGGTCGAGCGCGAGGTCCTAATGCGGCCAGGGTGATGACCGGTGAGGAATTCATCCATCTACTAGTAGAAAAGGTTACTTATTGGTATCTTTGCCTGATCAGCAAGATATCGGGTTTATGCCAAAATTCTTTTCCTTTCCAAAATTCATTGGATGTTTCAAACTCTGTTCATACTTTGCATAACAGAGATTCCAGGAAATGTTTAAAGGGATATATATATGTGGATATATATATATCGGGACTAAATAAAGTATCTCATAACTTTTTCATTCAATAATATTTCAAAGATTGAATCTATTCAAGTCTTATCTTGTGGTTTCATCAGTGGGATGAACTTTTGAAATTGATTATAACTTGAACGGTGGTAGTTCAAGTAGTATTTGGGAATGATATAAGTGTAGTGAAGTATTTGGTAACTTCATCTTTTAAACTTATATCTAATTAATAATTGTCTTATGAATGACAAAGATTTTCAGAAAAACGTTGAGACAAGGTTAGATATATGAGATCACCTTGCAACGATATTTTTTTTATATACAGTTATACACTGGGACTTTGTGTATATTATGCATGGAAGAGGACTTCCAATATTTTGAAAAGTATATATATGTATATATATATATACTGAATATTTTGCGACTTCATCGCATTAAGTTATCAACTTGGTTCATTTCTTTTGACCAAGACTTTCATGAGTATTATGAGTAGACTCATATACTGTAAATAATTATGCATATTATTTTGGTGGGCTTGCTGCTCACCCTTGCTTTCTTCTTTCATCACACAACATCAGATAGACAAGATGAACCGGACCAAGCTCCCGATTCGCAAGAGGTTAGAAATCGTTCGGCAGTCTTCTGGAAGCGTTGATGCTGCTGTAGCTGAGGTAGGAACTACCAATAGGCTAGGCCTTCAACTTTTGATGTACCAGACTTATGTATAATATGAATTGTAGTAATGGCAAATAAAATGTAAATCTATTCAGAAAACCTTTTAAGGTGTATTGGCAGATAATTGTGGAATATAATTACTTGTGGTTATATTTTTTTTATGTTCATCTCTGAGACTATAACGGGTTGTGGTGTGTGTTAGTGTGGGGTCACAGCATAAGGTTATTTTTATTAAGTAAGTGAAGTGGTATTGTGGAATGAAAGACCGTGACGACCCGGATCCCCGACCCCGGATCTGGGGGTGTTACAGAAATGGTATCAGAGCTAAGCGTTATAAACCTCAGAGATGATGGGACGTTAAGATAATAAGTTCACTAAGATAATAAGAACTCTCGCCAAGTTCATAGTCGGGCTACCTAACGTAGCACTGACAGTTAAAACCCTTATGGGAACCCTTAAAAATATCGTGATAGGAGCGTAGTTCGTTATCGTATATGGTAGCGGGACTCCGAACCCTGAAGTTGAGGAACATCAACGCGATGATGTTTTATTACTAATTGGAGATCAGATTGTGGATCCAATAGAGCGTCCTAATGCAGGACCGGATGATGTTGATATTGAGGATGTAGCGGTTGAGGATGTTGTCCTAGAAGGGATTGTTGCTGAGGAGGATCCTGTGGAGGATCCTGACAAGAATGAATAAAGGACCACTGATGAATTGATGACCATGGTTAGGTCGACTACCAGAGGTAGGATTGGTCGGTCACTACCGGAGGTTCGTTCAAGTTGTAAAGATAGTAGCCCCTTTAACGCGGCTTACTCGTAAGACTGAGAAGTTCGAATGGACAGAGAAATGCGAGAACAGCTTTCAAGAACTGAAGCAGAGGTTGGTGATGGCCCTTATGCTGGCATTGCCGGATGGAAAAGGAGATTTTGTGAAGTGTAGTAACGCTTCGCACAAGGGCTTAGGGTGCGTGCTCATGCAGCACGGTAAGGTAATCGCGTACATGTCAAGACAATTAAGGTAATATGAAATTCGATATCCCCACCCATGAGCTTGGGCTCGTGGCAATAGTTTTGCCCTAAAGATTGGAGGCACTACTTGTATGGAGAGAAGTGCGAGAATTACCTAAGCCACAAGTGCTCTAGTACATTTTCACACAGAAAGAGCTCAACATATGCCAGAGGAGGCAGTTAGAGCTAATCAAGAATAATGATTGGGAGATTCTTTATCATTCGGGGAAAGCCAATATGGTGGCTGATGCCCTTAGTAAAAAGGAGAGACTCAAGATGATAATGTCTTTTGGAGAGTTTATAAGAGATTTTGAGAAAATGGAAATAGTAGTGAAGGTAACCGGAGCCGGTACCGAAAGGCTGTTTGAGATTGCAATACAGTCTGAATTATCGGAAAAGAACACATTGTGCCAGAAAGAGTGATGAATGAAGGCAGAGAGCCAACAAATAGGTATGAGATTAATACCGAGAGAGATGATAAGGGAATAATGAGGTATTCCTATAGAATTTGGGTTCCAAAGGTTTAAGAGCTTAAAGATGAAATCTTAGATGAAAGCTAGTTTGAGGAATAAGAGTTAGAGCAAACCCTGAACGTGATAGTCAGGGAGGTTGCCACCAAGACAAAAGGAACCCATAACATGATGAAGTGGAAAATGAGGATTTAAATTATGTAAGATGACCCCAATTATGGGGAGTAGGAAGAAATATTTAGACTGAGGAAACAAAAGTCGAGTAAGGACAGGAGACCCGAGATGGTACCCCTATACGGCAATTCATGGACCTGTCTAAAAAGAACTTAGACTATTATCCCCAACCACCACCTTGAGGAAACAATGCGGTAGGAAATTCTTTCATGACCTTTAAGTCGCTAAGCTCTCAGAGTTCCAAGGAACAAGCTGACCCAGTCGAGGCAAGAGCCTGGCTAAAGGAAATATAGGAATCATTTGAGATTCTAAATGATTGACGAATCACAAAAGACTGTTTTTATCACTTACCCTCCTAAGAGAGAGACCACCCGCCGGTAAAAGGCCAAGGAAGGCACGGGGCAAGAGATTATAATAAACTGATTTAAGTTCAGTCAATTGTTTTCGGGAAAGTAGTTCCCAAAGATAAGGAGATAGTGTAAAAGCTTTAGAGCCAGAACAAAGGCAGACGAGTATGATAAATTATGAATCTAAGTTGTAAAAGTTATCAAGATTCGTTCTGAGGACACGAATCCAGAATGACGGGATGTTTGAAATCAATGCTTATGTTGTGTTTGTTCATG
This sequence comes from Apium graveolens, assembly GCF_009905375.1. NCBI lineage: Eukaryota > Viridiplantae > Streptophyta > Magnoliopsida > Apiales > Apiaceae > Apium > Apium graveolens. Next base: position 143,536,789 of record NC_133653.1, read on the forward strand.
AAATAATGATAAGAGAAAGAAAAATAATAAGAAACTGAAGTGGAAAGGAATATAAAGGCAATAGAGTTTGAGGTATGATAAGGGAGTTGGGTATAAGGAAACCCTAACGACTCGTAGCAATAGAAATAGAAAAGTATGCATTCGTCAGGATGAGGGTGATTCACCATAAGTTAAAATTGATGGTTGAGGGCATAAGAGATACATATAGTTTATCCCCTGTAAGTTGGGAGGATTCGAGGAAACCTTGAGATAATTCGAAGGATAAATAATGAGACGCGGATAGACTAAGGGGATAAGGAAGTAAGAAATTAGGAAAAATTGGATGAAGGAAGTGACCTTCAAGAAGGAAATGTAAGACCGGTGGCTTGATACCCAGAAAGGGAGACGCCAGGTATGAAAGATATCCCAACATTGAGGTGACTGTTGAGATAAACAACAAAAGTAAATAAGGAATTATTAAGAAGAAGTTCACGTTGAACACGACCAATATCTTCCAGAACATCCTTGTTATCGTTACCAAATTAGGCAAGACAAGCGGATAACCGTTGTTATCTTTTGGAAGCCATATGGATTGACCTCAATTTGAATAAGGATGCTAAAGTTAGGTATAGACTATCGAGGTGGAAATGATTGAACAAGATACCCTTATCAGGGATATATGACTTTATTTATCCATGGAAGGATGCTTGTACCTTTTTAAAGGTGGAATTAAGGAAAGAACATTGGTAACTTAAAATGAATCCTAGGGGAATGCATACAGGTTAGCATTTCATCCTTAATAGGGATAGTATGAGTTTTGACAGTATGAATGGGAAAGGGTTAAGGTAACAACAACCTTTAAGAATCAGTGGAGAAATTTTGCAGAAGTATATAGACAATGGTTCTACTATTAGTAAATGGTATTGTGATATGCCCTGTATCTAGGGAATACAGGAGGAACGATTGAAGGATAACCTTAGAGGTTTACAAGGAGAAAGGTAATATTCAAAATTCTCAAGAATAAAAATGTTGATAAAGGAAATATGACGTAATTATAATGTTGCCAAGTGGGGCACGTGTCAAACCACGAGAAAGTATGGATCGAACCAGTAATGGTCGAAATTGTTCAGGGCAATTAGGGCCTAGGATAAAAGATGTTCTAAGTATGATTGAGAGTCAGTCGTGACAGTGATTAACCTCTAAAGACTGAGGCAATAACTTATGGAAAAATGGTGATTTTTTTTACTCATCAGATATTAAGGAAAACATCTTCACTCAAGCAGTGATCGGAAATAAGGTAGAAAATTTATTTGGAGGTGGTTAAAAAGACATTGACTGTAAGGAAATTTTACTATCAGGAAAGGCCAAAGAGGTGGCCGACACTTTAAAGGTAAGTGGATAATTATAGGCGCGTGTGCCAAAAGAATACAGTGATGATGGTTAGAAATGTGAAGGTTGACTTATGGTTTGGAAGATTGACATTCCTTCTGATGACGGTGCAATACCCAACCGTAATAGTAGTAGGTAAAGGTTTAATTCATGTAATCGCCATGAACGGGCTATCTATCTTAGAAGGTCCTATCTTGAGAATAATCCAGGACCATATTTCAAAAAGGACTACACGAACCTTTAAGTTAAGTCTTCTATTGAAGGCATATGATTAAGAATGGTATTAACCCGCTATCGGTGCTTTGATTGAAACTCTTCTGCAATTTTATATGCTTCATGTCATGTATGTATGTCAGGATCAGGAGTGTTCTTCATGAATCAGGAGTGGTGATTATGTTACCTCCTTAGAATGATTTGATACGACATGGATAGACTCCGTATGGTTAGCTATTAAGACTTCATGGAAAATGAATGACTACAGTAGGTCAGTGGTGGACCATAGTAAGGCAGCAATGATTCTGCGATTAATGAGCTGATTACAACCGTGAGAGTTGTATTGGAATGGGTGTTGAGATTGAGTACCACTAATCGGGTCGTGGTAGTGTATAAGTTATCATTGATAGACTAATTAAGTAGAGTATCTACCTAGTGAATTATTATTCTTTCTTATCAATAGAGAGTCGTATTATTATACGAGGAAGGTTGCGGTGCAAGCATAGAATTCAAGTAACGATGATGTCTAGAATGAGATCCCAGATTCGATTTTCGATGTCGAGGGAGTTCCAAAGGTGATTGTGTATAAGCTCGAGAAAGAGCATGGGTCCATAGAATGATGGACGGAATAGAAATATTTAGGCATGGGAAATACGATGCTATAATGCTTAATGTTGATTTATAAATACATATATGTTTTGTTCTTCTATGACAAACCTCTATAGTTCAGAGGTAGATTCCAAGCCAGATATTTTATGGCAATAAAAATTTTTATGAATATACAATTCTCTTCAATTCGTTCTTTTCTCTTCTTTCATTTCATATAAACTGAGAAGAACAACCCTTCCAGAAGGGGAGGTATTGCCGAATGACTATCTATCTGTGTGATAGAAGCCTAGTAGGATACCATCTATTGTTTAATTGCTTGTCAAGTACTAAAGGCTGGCCACCTTCTGTACTAACTATGCGATATAACAAGTGTTCATGATCATAGTGATCTCTCAACAAATTCCTTTAATTCTATTTGATTGATCAAATTTTGGAAAATAGAAACAGCTGAAAAAGGAGTAATAAAGTTGTGGTAGTATTCGGAATGGAAACACATTCGTGATACTAAGGTTGGCATGGTTATTAAAAGGTTATAGAACGCTAACGAGCAAAAGTATAACCAGTATAATATTAGGAGCGGAAGGTAGTAGCGATTACGAACTGGAAAAGAATGGGTATTGAGAAGTAAAAGCTTTAATGTTAAAAGCTATAATGAGAGTCTGTGCAATAGACTTGAAAGAAATTAGAATGATCACTTAACACGGATTGAGTTTTCTTACGACAATAGATCATATGTCAGTATTGAGATATCGCCGTATGAGATCCTTGAGGGAAGACAATGTCGATCTCCCTTATGTTAGGATGAAGTTGTAGAGCGCAAGATGCTCGGACCCGCAGTAGTCCCAAGGACCAAGGATATGATAGATCTAATCAGAGGACGGCTGGTAGTAGCCCAAGATGGACATGATAAGTATGTTGATTTGACATGAAAGGAAAAAGAGTATGAAATAGGGGACCTAGTAATGTTATAGGTATCCCTTGGAAAGGATTGATGAGGTTCGGAAAGAAAGGAAAGCTAAGTCTACAATTTGTTGGACCCTTGGATATATTAAGACGTTTGGGAAGTTAGCATATGAGCTAGCCCTAACCCAGAACATGTAGCAGGTCGTAACGTGTTTCACGTATCAATGTTAAGGAAGTGTAATTCAGATGCCAGATAAATAGAGGCATATGAGCGCATAGATATGCAACCCGACGTAACCTATATGGAGCAACCAGGAAGGGTTATAGAGTGAAAAGGAACAAGTGCTTAGGAGAAGGGTTATCAAACTAGGCAGAGTTTGGTGGTAGGACCACAATGTGGAAAATTGACTTGAGAGTTAGAAAGTGCAATACTAAGGAAGGTATCCCTATTCATTTTCTATCTGATTCCGGGACGGAATCCTTTTAAGGAGGGGAGACTGTAATAACCCCAATTTTTGGAAATTTTTGAAACCCTTATGAATAGTGTTTTTGCTGAATGAGAAAACTTTTCATGCCACACTATGTAGGGGTTCTGTTATTGATCTTATGGGATATTATTAGTACTCTATGAAGTATATAAGTGTATGTAAAGATCGTCAGAATCCAATTCCGAACACTTTGGTTTTTCCCGGAAATCCACAAGATACGGAGAGAATTAAGTATAAGGTGACAGGATAAAAAGGATTTAAATTAAAGGATTATAAGAGAGGATCATAGAAGGAATATAATATATTGAGAAAGGTTAAGGGAACCTAAGTAATAAGATCCCGGGTATGATCCTTCAAACGATAAACGAGAACGAAAGTTAAGCGAACCGTATAGCAGATCAGCGGTCATTAGGCAAACGATTAGGAAGTTAATCAAAGGGATTAATGGGAATGATGTCATCCAACCAATAGAAAGAAGACAAGGAAGGAAGGATGACATCATGAGGATGAGGTAAGCATGACATGGGAAGGAAGGAGGTGTGGTTGAATAAGAACCACACAAATTCAAGGGCAAGGTAGTAATTTGCTAAATCAAAAACAAAAACCAAGCCAACCAAGCTAGCAAAATCATTTCATCAAAAAATCAAAATCAACCAAGGCCTTGTTCTTCACTTTGCTCTCGGCTTTTACACATTTTAAAGGGTAGATTTTTCAAAAATCAAGATCCAAGCATCCTTAATTGGTAAGAAAATTCCCTAATCATCTTTATGCTTAGTTATGGCTATATCATGAGTTTAAGCCATTAATTCTTTCTCTAACTTCTTCATTTAACCAATGAAGAAGACAATGAATAGTGTTTTCAAGATTTTTAACTTGAAGTTTGTCTTGTTTTCTTGAAGATCCAAGCTTTCCTAAGGCTTCTCAAAGTTTCTTAAGGCTTCCTAGCTCTACCCACCACTCCAAGGAAGGTATACCATTTCCAAACCCTAGGTTCATATATATTATAAGGTGATTTTGATGAGTAGGATGTTATTGTAGTTGTTGTTATGATTAGAGTTTGAGATTTGGAATGGTAGTGAAATGAAATGGTAATTTTGTGGTTTTGATTTAAAGAAACTTAAGTATGATTAAAGTTAGGTTTAAGCATATGTATGAATGATTAAAATTGAATTGGTTGGGATTGTTATGATGTGATAAGAATGGATGTTTGTTGTGTGTTGGATTTGAGGATGGTTTGGGTTGATTGTGGATGGTTTAAAAAATGGGAAATCGCGTAAACATAGCCGTCGTAACGTCCGATTTCCTTTGGACTGTTTTTGTGCATAGCATTAGGACCCGAGAACCCCCTGCTAGATTGTGACCACTGCCATGTTTAGATAGCTCATGTTACGAGCTTCGTTTTGATATGTAGTTCGTTCGATTCCGATTTACGGTTTAGGAGAAACGACCGTTTCAAGTAACGGCGTTTCAAGAACGAAACTTTTTCCCTCGCCTTACTTTGAAATGTAGGTTAAAGACCAAAAAGGGTTAATTAATGCATGAAACATTTATGGTAAGTGTTTTAGGCAGTTGGTAAGTCACTCGCTTAGGAATCGCTTTAAAACTCGTAAAGGTTAAATTATTAAAAATGGTGGAGCCGAGAGTACTCGAGCGACTTAAGTAAACCGTTAAGCGCGAAAGCGAACATTAGGACTCTAAATGGTTAAAGTCTAGTTTCTTAAGCGACCGGGGTTTAATTCCGACTTATGTTGTTGTTCATAGGTTATCGGACCCACTCTAAGCGTAAGTCTATCCGGGAGCACTCAGGCAAGTATTCTATCCGATACACTGTTGTTGTGATGTAAATGTATGTATATGCATTATCTTGTGATATTGCATGATTGTTATTTAGCAAATGTTGCGATATATTGTAGCATGTGATATGGTATATATGCATGCCTGTTTTATATTCTTGAGATATATATCTGTTGGTTCAGTTGATAATACCTATGCTAAAGGATAGTTGTATCTTGCATATACCCTTAGTATAGGGACTCAAAGGTGAAAATATTTTCTAAAAACCGGGAGTCGAGGATCCCGAGTAATCTTGTATATATGGATATGGATATATATATATATATATTTATATATATATATATATGGTTATAGTTTTCCAAACTATTAATCGAATAAGGTTTATTCGATAACTTGAACTTTATTTTATTATTGAATATTATTTCGAATAGTATTCGAGGACTTATGACTCCTTTTATTTTATTTAATGAATATTATTTATAATATTCATTCGAGGTATTATGACTCAGCTTATATTATATATTGAATATTATTTGAATATTCATTTGAGGGCTTATGACTCTTTTATATTATTTATTGAATATTATTTGAATATTCATTTGAGGATGTATGACTCCTTTATTTTATTTAATGAATATTATTTATAATATTCATTCGAGGTTTTATGACTCAACTTATTTTATTTATTGAATATTATTTGAATATTCATTTGAGGATCTATGACTCCGATTATTTGCTGAAATATATTCTTTATTTTATTAAAGAATAAGATGTCAATAATCAACTTATTTTCGATTATTCAACTAAAGATAATACTTTCATATAAGTATATCTTTGGTTATTTAATGTTTATTTCAAGTATAAGTTTTAATACTTCTACTTCTATTATTTTTATAAAGATTATTCTTTATGGGAATATTATTTAATTAATAATATTCAGATATTTTCTAATATTCTGGGGACTGATTTACTTCATTAAATCAGCCTTACTCCAAACACTCTTTAAAGTGTTTTCGAGTCTTCAAAATGATTTTTAAAAGTCAGAGCGGATCCCAAAACTCATTTTTATATTTAAGATCTTCCTTTTAAAGGGGATTTAAATACTCGCTCAAAACCTGGGGAATCCGGCTCTGTGGTGTATTTTATATTCGCAACGAGGTTGCAGATTTGGTAAATGAATTGATTACTTGCCCAACGTTCGGGAAGTAAGCCCATCTCATTGAGTCGGCATAAGCGACAGGCCGGGGTACGGTCTATTATTGTGTAAGTGGCTGGGTGGCAGTCCATCAACGCGTGAGGGACCGGGGTACGGTCGAGCGCGAGGTCCTAATGCGGCCAGGGTGATGACCGGTGAGGAATTCATCCATCTACTAGTAGAAAAGGTTACTTATTGGTATCTTTGCCTGATCAGCAAGATATCGGGTTTATGCCAAAATTCTTTTCCTTTCCAAAATTCATTGGATGTTTCAAACTCTGTTCATACTTTGCATAACAGAGATTCCAGGAAATGTTTAAAGGGATATATATATGTGGATATATATATATCGGGACTAAATAAAGTATCTCATAACTTTTTCATTCAATAATATTTCAAAGATTGAATCTATTCAAGTCTTATCTTGTGGTCTCATCAGTGGGATGAACTTTTGAAATTGATTATAACTTGAACGGTGGTAGTTCAAGTAGTATTTGGGAATGATATAAGTGTAGTGAAGTATTTGATAACTTCATCTTTTAAACTTATATCTAATTAATAATTGTCTTATGAATGACAAAGATTTTCAGAAAAATGTTGAGACAAGGTTAGATATATGAGATCACCTTGCAACGATATTTTTTTTTATATACAGTTATACACTGGGACTTTGTGTATATTATGCATGGAAGAGGACTTCCAATATTTTGAAAAGTATATATATGTATATATATATATACTGAATATTTTGCGACTTCATCGCATTAAGTTATCAACTTGGTTCATTTCTTTTGACCAAGACTTTCATGAGTATTATGAGTAGACTCATATACTGTAAATAATTATGCATATTATTTTGGTGGGCTTGCTGCTCACCCTTGCTTTCTTCTTTCATCACACAACATCAGATAGACAAGATGAACCGGACCAAGCTCCCGATTCGCAAGAGGTTAGAAATCGTTCGGCAGTCTTCTGGAAGCGTTGATGCTGCTGTAGCTGAGGTAGGAACTACCAATAGGCTAGGCCTTCAACTTTTGATGTACCAGACTTATGTATAATATGAATTGTAGTAATGGCAAATAAAATGTAAATCTATTCAGAAAACCTTTTAAGGTGTATTGGCAGATAATTGTGGAATATAATTACTTGTGGTTATATTTTTTTTATGTTCATCTCTGAGACTATAACGGGTTGTGGTGTGTGTTAGTGTGGGGTCACAGCATAAGGTTATTTTTATTAAGTAAGTGAAGTGGTATTGTGGAATGAAAGACCGTGACGACCCGGATCCCCGACCCCGGATCTGGGGGTGTTACATACCTGCTCCTTAGCTTCCCTCTTTCATGGCACTTCAGTGTCAATAGGTAGTGTACCAGGTTGACAAGTTAGCAAGGCATTGACAATTTGCCCAATTTGATTCTCCAAGGTCTTGATGGAAACGGCTTGGCTCTTGCACATGAGCCTCAACTCCTCCAATTAAGATTTTTCATTAGATTATTACAGCTGGAGTTGTTGTCTTGGTGCATATTATGGGTGTTGAAAACCAGGAGGGTTGTATTGCTTTGCTGCCTACTGCTGATAAGGCTGCTGGACCACATTCTGAGTATTGCTCCAGCTGAAGTTAGGCTGATTGCAGTTATTGGGATGATAGGTGGCTGGAACAGGCTGCTATGACCTCTGAAAGTTGCTCACAAACTGAGCTGATTCACTAGAAATAGCACACTGCTCCGTCTCATGGGCATCAACACAAAGCTCACAGAAACTAGTGATCTGATTAACTCCATAATTAGCCAAAAAATCCACCTTCATCGTCAAAGCCTTAAGCTGAGCAGCTATAGCAGTAGCTGTATCTAACTCCAGAACTCCTGCTACCTTGCCTTGAGGTACTCTCTGAGTAGGATTTTGGTATTCATTCACAGCCATCAGTTCAATCAATTCATAAGCTTTATCATAGCTTTTAGCCCACAAGGCTCCTCTTGATGCTGCATCAAGCATGGGTCTAGAAGTAGCACCCAATCCATTATAGAAGAAATTAATGATCATCCATTCAGGCATCCCATGGTGAAGACATTTTCTAAGCATCTCTTTGTAGCGATTTCAAGCCTCACATAAAGATTCTCCAGATTGCTGAGCAAATTGAGTAAGTGCGTATCCGATTGCAGCAGTCTTCGCCATAGGAAAGAATTTAGTTAGGAAATTTTGAGCAAGATCCTCCCATTTGGTGATAGACCCTGGTGGTAGAGAATGTAACTAACACTTAGCTTTATCCCGCAGAGAGAATGGAAAAAGCCTCAACTTAATAGCATCTTCAGAAACTCCACTGAACTTGAAAGTGTCGCAGATCTTGATGAAATCTCTGATTTGCATGTTGGGGTCTTCTGTCGGAGAACCCCCAAAATGAACTGAGTTATGTATCATCTGAATCGTGCTCGACTTGATCTCAAAGGTGTTAGCCGAGATGGCTGGTCGGACAATGCTAGACTAAATATCATTGATCTTCGGTTGAGAGTAATCCATCAAAGCCTTCAAATTCGCTTCTGGTTCTCCCATTGTAATAAGAGCCTCTTCTTCTACTTTCTCCTCGATAAGAACTTCCTCAAAAACTTCCTTAGCTACTACAACTTCTTCCTCAGCTTGATCCAGTGTTCTCTTACGAGACCGAGAACGCGTATGCATACACATTCGCTAGAGTATCTGAAACACGACAAGGAAACAAGTAAGTAACAATGTCTGAGTCAATGAACTTTAACGACCACTAATGACAAACACATAAACTAAAAATTAACACCGAGTCCCCGACAGCGGCACCAAAAACATGTTAGGACGAAAATACGCGTTAATATTCACGCAAGTATACGCGATCGCAAGTAATATAGAATTATTTCTAGTTCATTCCCACATAGACTGGTTTAGGTTAATTTTAATCAATGTACTTATGCAACAATGGTATGGTTATTATTCAATGCTAAAACGATTAACAAATTAAGATTGTTTACAACTACGATTAACTAAGAGATTATACTAAGAACATTAACTAAGAAATTAAAAAAGATTGTTTTACTATATGACACAAATATGGGATTCTAACTTCATTACTACTTCATTCAATAGTCTCTTTGTTTTTAACCTTAGCATGCAATGGTGATGACACTAATCAGATAACACGAAACTAGTAAACGCCAACTTTCGTTGCACGATTACCCTACTACCAGACATCCACAAAAGAGATAGAAGCTGAATAGACACCAATTATATTGAGACCCTATATGTCTATAGAATTTGACAAAATAACAGTTTAATACACAAGTTATCTATCATGATTACGTAGGGCAAGTAAGATGGTTAAAATTACCTACGAATCATGCATATCGAATAAATGCACCTTTGCTAGCATGGCAAGTTCTAAATCCCTAAATTCACTTTCACTTCGTTAGATATTAACACGCTATCTTATAAGTTCGCGACGCTCATAAGATGAATAAGCACAACCAATACTAGGATATCATACAATCACCACACACTAAGGCATCGAAACAAGTTAACTAAATAAATCCATAAGTAAATCCGCTAGAACCCCACGATAAAGATTAGCCCATAGTCGAACTCATCATCAATGTGGGTTCTGATGAAAATATGGTATAATAAACGTAGTCTATATACTGAATAAATAATAAAACCAAGTACATTAAACAAGAGTATAGGTTCAACAAATAAGAAAACTAGCATCCAAGATTACAACTTAAAACAAAGAATCACATGAATAAACTAGATCCTTTTTGCCTTGGTTGAATTGTGCTCTACGGTCTTCTAACGTCTTCTCCTTAAGCTCTGGTACGTCTTGTTTTATAAAACGATCATAAGTTTTTATTATATATGTTGTAGAATAAACCAGGGCTTCAAACTCTCATAATCCAAGTAGAAATAGAATTCTGTCATTACGACCTGGCGCGGGCGCGCGCTTTACCAGCGCGGGCGCGCTACAAATCTGCATCTCGGCGCGGCCACGCGCTACTACAGCGCGGGCGCGCTAACCTTCTGTAAAAAATACTGATTTTTATTTTCTTGCATGGTTTGAACTGGCGATCTACGAGTAAACTCCCGAGATATCTTCCTAACACCAATTTAGCACCAAAATAATGCTTAATCTCCTGATTCTTTTATTTATGCCTGAAATGCAAAAACCACTACAAAAATACATCAAATACACAAATAACTTGAGTACAAAAACATCAATTCAAGCCTTTATAGGACATAATAAGTGGACATAAATGCCACTTAACAGTATATGTTTTAGTCAAATTGATAGGACTATGTTTGAGAAATCTATTATCATCAAGGAAAGGCCAATGTGGTGGCCGATACTTTAAGTAGGAAAAGATATATTGAAGATGAAAAATTTCAGAACAACTGATGAGAAGGATCGCATGAATGAATTTTGAAGTTGAGACAATGTGAAGAGAACCCTTTATTACAGAACAGGAAGACTTAAAGATGCCTAAAAATATAAGAGTTTATTATAATAAAATTGTGAAGGAGGATTATTAGGAACTAAGTAAGCCATCATGCTATTTAGGGATTTTGAGTTATAGGTTAAATAAGACTACTTATTGTATTATACAAGCGATAGGTCTCCACTCGACAAAATTGTAATAAACACGGAGGAGATAATGGGTGAAAGAGAGACCCCGTGATAATTGTGCCAGGAAAGAACCCAAGATTTAATTTCTCAACTGGATTATTTCCCAAAATATTTTATGAAAAAGAACAAGCACAGGCACGACTTAGAGTTCTCAAATCGACAAGAAGGGCGAGAGAACTATCTAGACCATTGATGATACGTCTAGCTGCTTGCCTTTTATTTGGAACGGTTAGGAGAATCGCCTATCGTTGACAGAAAATTTATGTAGATATACTTACCATGTTAGAATAAGGAAAATCACCGCTGATATCCCTTACGAAGGATAAAATGGAAGAATGAAGGATGTCATTTTTAGAGTTGACAAAAGGTAAAGAAGATCGCACACGCCCTTTAAAGGCCACTAGTAGCAATTCCCAATGAACACGAATGCTTTTAAGGCACTAGCGAGAATAACGAATACGACCCGGAAGGTATCATAGTACTATAAATATTATACGGGAAATGATTAAAGAAGTCTGACCGATAGCGGAAGTTGAGTGTTCCACAATTCTAAAATGTATCAATCAATAGCGTATGAAATGGTATTTCCTTCAATATGGAAATAGGACCACGATGTGCCTTACATTACTACAGGAAGAAACGTTAAATCTGACGCTAAGCGTGTAATAGGAGATGAGTGTGTAGAAATGCAACGAGAACTTCTTACATAAAACAATCGACAAAGATGATGCGCCGAAATGAGCAAACGTTAAGGAACAAAACTCTAGCACTAGTAAGAGTGATGGAGGGGATGAATAAGTTGAAGGACCATTCCAAACACTAGAAGATGCGCTAATAGTCCATATTATAGATTTTTAAGGAAGATGAAGTGACCAATTGACATTAATTGAATCACCGACAATAACGAGTTATCATGAGGGCATTGGAATGGCTACAAATATTTGTACGGAAGAAAGAATCGTTGTCCCTTAGGTTGGGAAGGTTGGTAAGTGGAGGATACTTGGACCATAGTTGAGTCAATAGACCAAATAAATTCATAGAACTTATCAGAACCCGGCTAGTGGCAGCCCAGGATGAATAATAGAAATATACGGACCAGAACTATAAGGACATAGAGTACGAAGTAACAGACCAAGTATTGTTGAAAGTGTCTCCCTGAGAGGGAGTGATGAGATTTGAGAGAAAAGGAAGGTTAAGAATAACGATTATTGGACAGTTTGAGATCTTGAAAGAGAAAAAAGAAAGTTGGCTTAAGAACTAGTACTACCCCCAAATCGTCGACAAGTTTATATTCGAAATCACGTGACTATATTAAGAATCAAACCAAATCCAATGCAAGGCATATGATTGCAGCTAGGCCCAACGTATATGGGTAAGATTCTAGAAGATCAGGGATCGCAAGAAACGAGCGCTCCGACACCTAGTCGTCAAACGAGCAAGAGTTTTATGAAAAGATCAAATTCTGAAAAGTCAACACAAGGACTCGAGTCTATCAGGCAAGAAAAGTATCCCCATCTTTTATTGAACTGATTCCGGGACGGAATCCCTTTAAGGGAAAAGACTGTAATAACCCAAATTTTTAGGACTTAAAATGATGAAAGAATAGTAATCCTGACGATCGAGGAAAACCTTTTAGCCCACACTATATTAAAGTATGAAAAATAAGTTTTCAAGTTCATATTGTGGTTATACGTATTAAATGAATGTATGTAAAAGTCGTTAATTTTCGAAGAAAACCAATATTGCAAAACGGCCTTATTTTACGAACTATCGAGTAATACGAGAATCACATTACGATTAAGAATTTAGAATTATACAAATTATCCAAGTACAAGGTTTCAAAGCAAAAAGGATTTATAAGAAAGGATTTACCCTGATAATCGCTTACGAAGATTTATTACAAAAATGAATAAGCGACCAAACAAATACGTAAGCAAATAAATAAAATGTATCAAGCCATGCAACTTCCCATGCAAGCCATGCAAAATAATTAGTAATAATGTAACCAATGATTGGAAATCAAATAGTGATCAACCAGGGGGCATAGTAACCTAGCTAAGGAGAATAGTAACCTAGTATGGTGAATAGTAGCAAGAACAGTAAAAGTAGTACTTGGCTAAGGAATAGGATTTGAAACATTACCATGCTTCTTGAGTACTACAAGATATATACATATCTAAGTACACAAAATAAATTAAACACGCTTTATCACCCAAGCAAGCAAGCTAACTTCTCTTTATTTTTCTTCAACCCGGCCAAACTGGGAACAATAGCTTAGAAAGGTTATATCTCCTTCATTTCTCACTCAAAAAAAAGCTCTTGAGATTAAATACACTTCCTATTTCAAACTAGGTTTCCATTTAATCAGTGTAAGGCCTTCATTTTTCCAGATATTTGCAGAGATGTATGGAAACTGCCCAGTAGAAACCACCAAGAAAGAAAAAACTATATCTCGAGTTCTAGGCATTCAAAAATCACCAAATTTTAACCAAATATTCCTCATATCATTTTTATTAGTGTAGCATAGTCAAATTCTTGCTCAAAGTTGGTGATGAATAGTAAATATGAAATTTAACTTTGTTTTCTTGGCTTAGATTTTGAAGGATCTACCTACTATAAGCAACATCCAAGCCATAAAAGCCCTAGAAAACATAGTTCTAGCATCCCTTGTACTCAAGAAGGTATAAACTCTTACTTTTAAAGATTTCTTGGATGAATTTTGTGATTGATGTTGAGATGTGTGTTGTTATGTTGAGTTCTTGAAAGTTTAGTACACTTAAGATGGAATCTTGATGAGTAATGCTTATTTTGAAGATTTGACTTTTGGATGTTGATTAATATGAACTTAAATACATGTTAATGGATGAATATTTGTGAGTTTGAGTGTTGGTATGAGATTTGAGGGATGAAAATCTCAAGGATTTGATGTTGTTATAGATTTGAGACTTTGATTGCACATGAACTGGTTGGACAGAAGGTTTAGGCCATATATATGTAAAGTAAAACCCATTGGACATGTCAAGATATCCCTTGATTTTAAGTTTACGTACATATAAAGAACACATCAAGGAGATTTAAGGTTTAGGAGATATGACCGTTTTACTAAAATACTTACACGAAAGCAAACTGCAGAAAATTGGTCTAAAAGTTGGACGTTTTTGGAACCTTTAAAAGCATTCCAAGACTTTGGAAAAATTGGAAAAACTAGCTAAGACAGTAAGGAAAATGGCTTAAAAGAATCGGGTTAAAATTTAAATTTTTCGATTTTATAAAAATGTTCGAATGAGAAACGCGCAAGGAGAAAATGTGTAAAAAGGATGCTTCAACGCGCGTTTTCTCACACGTACACTTAAGACTTGAAATAGACTTTGTAAAATGAACGAGCGATAAGAAAATATTTCAAGGTCATAAAGATATTGTTTAAGTGCCAGGTATGGATAAAACGGAAATTAATTGCATTTACATGTTTACGGAAGTTAATAGGTAAACCAGGACGTTAGTCGGGTGCAAACCTAGAACGTGACCTTTGTTATAGGTTGTCATCCGAGAAACCGAGGTCGTGCACTCCCTAGCACCAAGGCAAGTTTTCAAACCCTATCTTTTTGAAATTGTTGTGTTGTGTTTGTTTTCAAATAATGTCGATATATACATGATGCTATATTTATGATGTTTTATGAATTATGTTATATATTGTCATACAATAGGTTGATGATTTTGGTATAAAAATATGACCGGATTTCAATTGATAACGCTAGAGAGTAGCGTTGTATATAGAGATGAATATTTAGATCGAGAGTCGGTCATTATAAGTTGATGAAAACCTGAAAGAATTCCGGAGGTGTTTTTATTTAATAATATTAATGCAAGCGAGTAGCGTAATACATATATTATACACCGAGAGTTGGTCGGTATGTATTATTAAAAACCAGGAAGTATTCCGGATATGTTTTGGATGAATAAAGTCCGTAATTATTTTATTCCAAGGGACTCGATGTCCTCTTGCGATGTACTAATACCTCGAATTTATTTAAAATGATTTTCAAAGATCGTATTCCCTCAACTGTATTTAATTACTCGAATAACGAATATTAATTCAAATATTTATTTAAATAGGAGAAGTATTCTCCAACGGTTATATTACTTTTAATCCAATTATTTTATAAATCAATTTAAATTCTTAAACATAAATTAGTTGAGGAATATTGTTTCAAATATTCTTTTAAAGTAAAATTATTCGAGGTTTGATTATTTAACAATTATAATTTATTTATTAAATATTTATTAAATGATTTAATATCATTTACAAATCATAAAACCTAATTTAAAACATTTTCTGAGTTTCAGAAAGCCATTTTAATACTTTTGGATCATCGAAAAATATTATCTCGACGTATTTTAAATATTTTGATTATCGTGTCAAAAGAAACTCCCCCTTAAATACATATATGTTGACAATGGTCAACTCACATTACTATAATACTTCCTCCGAAAATTCTCGGAAGTTTATATGTATAAATATATCGGTGTGTACCTATCAACAAGCAATATGCTTTGGGAACAATATAAGTTCCAGATATATGATAGGATTCTTATAGGACAAGGAGGGGTAGACTCTAGTACTTTGTGTACAGGAGCGACTACTGGTGTGCCACATGTAAACATGTGAAGTATGTGAAAAGCCTAGATATATAGGTCACACATAATATGCCCGAATGTGGCAAGGGTGACAACTGGATGTATGGGAGTCGTCCTTCTACATGTAGAGAATAATAAATATTTACCGTTATACGACTGATTATCGTATCTCGGGAGCTCCGATGAATGTCATATTCTTCCCATTAGAATTGAGATGCAATATCGTAACCCAAGCCTAGGCGTTGGGTTTACCATTAAGGTATTTGCAGACTAATAAGTCAATCAAAAACATTATTTCAAAAAGAGGTGTATATCATCAAGAAAATGATTCTCCTAAGTATATAAATCGAGAACATCATCAAGATATTTTGATATATATAAGATATTTGATTTGATTTAAAAAGGAAAAGGTGTATACCACCAAGTTTTTAAATCGTCCTATTATACGATGAAGGATTATATTAACAATTATTCCCAAACTGTTTTATATATTATGGCTGAGTATTATTGTTCACTCTTTCTTTCTTTTAAATGTCACAACACAACAAATAACAAGTATGCCAGTAAGAGACCTAGTTAACTGCAGCCGCGAGGAGAAGTCCTTGCATCATTGCTTAAGGAAAGCCAGAACATTTAGATAGGCTTCAGATAATTGTAAGATTATTATAACTTCATGTAGAGGTTATGAATAGTTTGAGATTCTGTAAAGTACATTTGAGTTGTAATAAAAGAAGATTATATTTTGTACATCATTTTTAAGGCTATAACTTGTGTGTGTGTGTAAGAGAGAGAGAGAGAGAGATTGGGGTCTGAAGGATTATTGAATCAATAAAGGTTATACATGATTAAAAAAATGGCGTGACGACCCAGATTCCTGATCCCGGATTTGGGGGCGTTACACCAAACTTGTTCACGTGACATATTTTGTGATGTTCTTTTGTATGAAGATTACATGTTTTAGTTTGTAGACTTGTAGTTATATGTTTATAGTGTGTGGTTTTTTTACCTGCACAACTTATATTGTCAATAATACTTTATTACATTAATTTTTTCTAGATGGTGTTTTTTATTTTGGTATAGTTTTTTTAATCAGCATAAGTAGTTCTTTGTGATCATTTATGTTAGTTTTCTCATCTTAGTGAAAAATTGATTTTTTATTGATCCTTTATGCTCCTGTTTTTATGGTGATATTTTGTAAGTTTTTTTGTCCAGAATCTTCTTTATGGCTAGTTTTTTTTAAAAATTAATTTAATCTTGACTTTATTTGTGCTTATTAAATTTAGAATTTTTTTTTATTTTAGCTTGACTTTATTTGTGATTAGAATTGGCATATGTTGGATAAAATGTATAATTTATGTGTCAAGTGATGTGATGAGTGTTTTGTTATATTTGTTGGCCTACAATTTTTTAATTGTTAAATAACTTTTTTTTGGCTTATTGTTATAATGATCACCTTGTCCGAGTTTGTTTTTCTTGACATTTTGTCATATATAGTAGTTATCTTATAGTATTCTTTAGAGTCATGTTCTATACACTGGTGCCACTTAATTATATATATATATATTGCTTAGACTTAGTTAGCTTGCTTGTTCTATTTTATTTGGCTATATTGTTTTTACAAATGGGTTATATGTTTCATTGGTTATCTGTTGCACTGGTACAGTTATTAAGTTTTTTTTTCTGACTGATCTCAAAGTGTAGCATTTATATTTTAAAACTGCTTAATGCCAAAATTATATTTTTTCCATATTTCTCAAATTTATTTATTTTTTATGATAAATTTGTTTTTTAACGTGCACATTTTAATTATTTTTTTTGAATCCAGAAAATGGCAAGCAAATTGATTGCTTCAGAGTTGGAAAAGATCGAAAAATTGAATGGAACTAATTATAATATGTTGTTAGATATATTTGTGATGTCATGTCTAATAGTGATTTGTGTTTAGTTTTCAGATCTTGACTAACAGGACAAATCAGGACTTAACTGGAAATCAGTACTTATACTGAAGTCAGAACTTAAGATATCAGAACTTAAGTTATCAAAACTTAAGATATCAGAAGATATTCATCAAGAGATAATATAAGGACTTAAGAAAACTTTCAGATAAGGAAGGCGGCTGATTGAAGGAAAAGAAGATTAAGACTAACACAAGAAGAGATATGCATGGAGAAGAATTCTATGAAGAATAGAAGACTTGGAGGAAAAGATAACTAATTTATATATTTTAGGGTGCAAACATATATTCGATATCAATTAGAAGATTATCTTGTAACTGTGTGGTATATAAAAACAGCATAGGGTTTACACTATATGTGTTATCATTATTGAGAATATTATTCATTGTAACCCTAGCAGCTCTCGTGATATTTGTTCATCACTGAGAGAGAACGGTTTCATTGCAATACTGTTTTATTAATAAGATTATTCTGTGTTTCATACTTGTGTTCTTAACTCGATTTGATTGTAGTCTACACTGTATTCAACCCCCTTCTACAGTGTATGTGACCTAACAAGTGGTATCAGAGCCAATCTGTTAACACATATACAGTAAAGATCCAAAACAATCATGTCTGAAAAAGAACAAACTCCAACCAAGCCCACCAAAACTGAAGAAACTCCAAAGAATCAAATCCATAGTCGATATGAGACTATTAGGGTTCCCATACTGAGACCTTCTGAGTATCCCATATGGAAAGTGAGGATGACTATGTTTCTGGAAGCTACAGATCCAGAATACCTTGACAGAATTAATTAAGGACCACATAAACCAACCAAGCTCTCTGTTGTAGTTACATATCAGCCGGCAATGATTGTACCAAAGGAGAAAAGTGAATATACAGCTGAAGATATCTCATCTATTGCCAAGGATGCAAAGGTAAGGCATTTGCTGCATAGTGCCATTGATAATGTCATGTCAAACAGGGTAATTAACTGCAAGACTGTAAAGGAGATATGGGATGCCTTGGAGACAAGATGCCAGGGAACTGATGCAATTAAGAAGAACAGGAGGACTATACTCACTCAAGAGTATGAGCACTTTGACTCAAAACCTGATGAGTCATTAACTGGTTTATATGACAGATTTGTCAAACTCTTGAATGATCTGTCATTGGTGGATTAGGAATATGATCTTGAAGATACTAATCTTAAATTCCTTTTAGCTCAACCTGAAAGTTGGGATTTGAAGGCAACTACTATAAGAGATAACTATGCTCTTGATGAAACTACTCTTGATGAAATTTATGGTATGCTCAAAACTCATGAACTTGAGATGGATCAAAGAAGCAAGAGACATGGGAGAAAGTCAAGGTCAGTTGCTCTTAAGGCTGAGGAGGAATCCCCCAAAGTGGCTGCCTCAAATAAAGGCAAAGGAAAGGCTCTCATCATAAAGTCTGATTCAGATTCATCAAGTTCTGATGATGATGATGAGTATTAAGAAATTGAAAGTCTATCTGAGATGGATGCTGATGAAGAGATGATGAAATTGTGTGCTCTTATGGTGAAGGGTATCACAAAGATAGCCTACAGGAAATTCAGAAGGGGAAAGAAGTTTTCTAGGAAAAGTGGAAGTTCTGATAAGAAAGGATTCAGAAAATCTGAAGGCAAAGCAGGAAAGTCTGACAGAGGAGATTACTCAAATGTTAAATGCTATAATTATGGTGAGAAAGGCCACATATCTCCTGATTGCAAGAAAGGAAAATGTGATAAAGGCAAGGCACTTGTCACAAAGAAGAAAAGCTGGACAGCACTTCAGATTCTGAAAATGAGGTGAACTATGCCTTGATGGCAAATACTGATAGCAGTTCTGAAGCTGCTGAGTTAAAGGTACCTCAAACAACTTATGCTTTTCATACTGATGATATTACTGAGTTGAGATCTTATCTTAAAACCATATTCATTAGCTATAGAGATCAGACTTTAACATGTGATAGGTTAACTTCTGAAAATCTGGCTTTTAAGAAAAGGAATGACTATTTAGAAAAGGAGTTAGTTATGTTCCATCAAACTCAGAAAGAAATATATGATGCTTTTTATGTTAGAGATGAAATGTTAAAATTGAATCAATCTCTAAAAACTGAGTTAGAAAAAGAAAGAAAGATTATCAGAACTTGGACTAACTCCGGCAGAACAACTCAGAATTTGCTAAGTATTGGACACTGGAAAGAGGGCTTAGGTTATGGAGATAATAAAAGTGAAATAGGAACTGAACAAATTAAGCCAATTATTGTTAAACAAACTACTAAGCCAAAGGTAAATCCTGTTAAGTTTATAGCTAAAACTGTAAAGTCTGATTCTGAAAAGATGAAAGATATTAATACAGATGTTAAGGCAGAGTCAACTTCTGACAAATTAAAATAGGATAAACCATCTGAAGTTAACATAGGCTAAATGACAAAGAAGCAGCTTAAGTATAAGTTGAAAGAGATTAATAATGTAAACAAGGTCAAGCCACCTAGGAAAAATAAGAATGGAAAGCAAGGTGTTAATAAAAGCTGTAAGTCATATGTCATAGACCTATTTGTATATTCGAGGATTCAACTCAACTCAAATAAGAATGTAATAAGTAAATAGTAGATCTACCATCAGAGAGATCTCGCAAAGTAATATCTGTCAAAGGATTCAGAGACAATGTTCATCTACAGACTTGAGGAGTTAATTCACTGGAAGAAGTTCAAGAAGTTGATCATGCCTCAGTGATAATAAATCAAGATCGTGGATTTAATCAAGTGACAGAGATCTCGTCAGGGTATCATTAAATTACAAGGATTTAATCTGAAGAAAATCAAAGTGTCAGAGTCAAGACATGAAGAAACGTCACGGAAGTTAGTCACTCATGAACCAGACAGTACATCGAGTGTCAGCGTTGAAGTGGTGGAATTGATTCATAATTTTCAGTGATTTTCAGAAGATTTGCAGAAGAATGGTTGCTGCTCAAGACTAGAATTAATTCTCTATTAATTAATTGAGTCATCTAATTTAATTAAGAAAATAAATTATATCTGCGAAGAATAATTTATTTATTAATTGAATTAATTGATTAATTAATTCTGAATTAATTCTAGGAATTTTAGGAATTTTCAGAAGTTTAATTGGATTAAATTTAAGCTTTAAATCAGCAAAACAATTGAAAATGAACTAGCATGACAATCAGGATTGTCATACCGATTGTCATGCTAGGCCAAATTCAATTGTTACACCGAAAGTCACTCTAGGAGGGTGATTGTCTTGCTAGTTCATTCTGATTGTCTTGCTAGTTCATTCAGATTGTCTTGCTAGTTCATTCAATTGTCCTACCGAAAGTCATACAAGCTTAAAGGATTGTCATTCCAATTCAATTAACTCAGCTGATTGTTTAAATAGAAGCAGAGAAGCAGCAATTGTTTTTTATCTCAATCAAAAACACACAAGTCAAGAAAAAAAGCAGCCGCCTCCTGAAACATTTTATTTTCTTCTCTGCTTACATCAAGATCATAATTTCTAGATTGTAATGTTAAATCTAATCCACTAGAAATCTTTATCTTGTTCTTGTGTATCAATCTAGCGGATTAAAATCCCTAGAACTTAATCTCAAATCGCGTTTAGCATTTGATTCTAATTATTGCAAAAATAGAAAAAGTTCATGTCGAATTTATTCTAGATTTGTGATAATTGATTTGAGATTAATACCTTGTAATCGATACAGTTGTTGTAACACATTTCAAGTTTAATAATATTTTTATTTAACTTGAATTTTGTTTCACATTTTTTATTCCGCATTTTATTCGATTATTCGGTACTGTTTGTATTCAACCCCCCCTTCTACAAACACATTGGGACCCAACAATTGGTATCAGAGCCTTCTGATTAACGAACAAATCAAGATCCTAGACTTTTGTGATTTTTCAACTCCTTGAATTTTTATTTATTCAAAAATTCATAATGACTTCACATAAAGTTGGAACCGTTAAAATTCCACAATTTGATAAAGAGAATTATATCATGTGGAAGAAGAAGATGCTATTATTTTTACAAGTTGCAAATCCCAAATATTTAAACTTGTTAAAGAAGGGTATAAAAACTCCGATGGTTATTGAACCGGAGGTAATAATAGATGGTGTGGTGACTACTGAAGCTAGAACCTATCCAAAAGAGCCTGAAGATTTTACTCCTGCTGAGAAGGAAGAAGCCTCCTTGGATGCCAGCCTTCAATTAATATTAATTGATTCCCTTGATCCCTTGATGAACAGACATGTGATGAACTGTAAAAATTCCAAACACATGTGGGAAACTATTGAGGTGATTAATGAAGGCACAGAGGAAGTTAGGGAGAACAAGTTGGAAATCCTAACCTCTGAATATGAACATTTCAAATCAAATCCAGGAGAAGGAATTACTGAAGTGTTTGAGAGGTACAATGCGTTGATCAACAACCTGAACATCAATGGAAAGTATTATTCAATCAGGGAGGTCAACAAAAAGTTCCTTTTAACACTGCCAGCTCATCTTGAACATAGAATCACTGCCATTAGAGAAGCTAGAGATCTGAGTGAGATTTCTTTGGACAGGCTCTATGGAGTGTTAAAAACCTATGAGTTGGAGCAGATTCAACAGAAGGAAGTCTACGGGAAGGATAGAATGGTCAGCACATCTACTGCACTTGTAGCTGAAGGTCAACAACAACAACAATCTCAACAGTTAGAAAGAATGGTACAGTTTTCCAAGGGTGAGGAAAATGAGTTAGTAGCAGAATATGATCCTCCTACTACAAATCAATCAAGTGATGATTTTTATTCCTTGGAAGAGCTGGAGCAATTGGAAGATGAATCAATGGCCCAAATTGTCAAGAGATTCTCCCATGTCAGATTCAGGAGGAATCCCAAGCTTAAGTACAAGTCCAACTACAACAAATTCCAGAAAGGTGGATCTTCATCCTCTAACACCAGCAGTGGTGGGTACAAAACAGGGATGGTTGATCGAAGCACCATTAGATGCTATAACTGCAATGAGTTGGGACACTTTGCCACAGAATGTAGGAAGCCAAAGCAAGTAAGAAAGAACTCTGAAAGGGCTTATCTGGCAAAGGGAAGAAGCTGGGATGATACTGACAGTGAAGATGAAGATGAAGGAAATCTTGCTCTTATGGCTATTGATGGAAAAGCTTCATCGTCAAGAATAGAGGTAAAACTTTCTGATGCTGAAATGGTTTATCATCTAAGAGGTAACTTAGATTGTGCACGTCGTGATAATGAACTGTTAAGTTTACAGATCACAGACCTTGAGAAAGAGGTCAATGAATTAAGACTTGTGCACATTAATCAAGACAAATTAAAAGAACATGTATCTTTTCTAGAGAATAGAGTTGACTGTTATAGAAAACTCGAAACTATTCTCAAAGACAAGATCACCGGTCTTGAGACTAAGGTTAGAGCCTACTTCAATTCTTGTTCGAAGGCTAAAGAGTTCTACAGTAAGCAAGCTGTTAATCAAACATCTGGAATAGGTTATGATTACAATGCTTCTATTGGAGAATTAGGCATAAACTCCCCTCCTCATGTATGTGCTAAAGGGAGGGAAGTACCACATGTGCTTAAGGGTGTTGATGAACCCCTCTATAAAGCATCAATTGCTGAACCATTTGATGCGACCTCTTCTGTTATTCAAGAAGAAATACGTGCTGAGGATCATGCTTATGAGAAGATTGTTTCCAAGTCAAGTGAGTCGAAAGTTCCAGTCAAAGTTGTGAAAGCAACTGAGACTAACTCAGACACACATGAGTTGGATAACAATAATGCCATGTCTACCATGCATAAATTACCTGCTGTTAATCACTCTCATAAAGCATGTAGTGTTGCTAATTGTATGTCTTGTGCTTTTAATATGATGTATGCTTATTTTAATGGTAAGCATGTGTCTAATGATAAGACTACTCCTCGTCAGCATGTGAATAACAAGAAGCATGATAGGTCTAAGACTGCTAGTCCTTCTAAGGCTAGAAAGGAGACATTTGTGCCTAAGCTTAAACAGAAATTTGTTAAGGCTGTTTACAAGGTCAAATGTTCAGTCATTGAGAATGTTGAGACCATTAAAATTAAAAATGTTGTTTTGCCTGACAAAGGACAATTCTACAAGTATGCCGGGCCCAACCAAGTTTGGGTTCCGAAGAAGGTCTAATCCATTTGAAGTGCAGGGCATTAAACAGGTGTAACCGGTAGTGTGGATTCTTGACAGTGGATCATCAAGACATATGACCGGAGATAGAGCCCTGCTATCAAATGTAGATTGAGAAAGCTGGCCCCCTGATTACCTTTGGAGATAACAGCAAAGGTTTATCTGAGGGATATGGCTGTTTGCAAGCTGGGAATGTTATCATTTTAATTTTGTATATTGTGCTAGGTTATTATCAGGAAGCAGTATCCAACATATAGCACCAGTGACGAGACTTGAGAATATTACGACATATCAGGCACCTGCTGCACATTACACTTGGAATTGAACTCTAGTAAGATGTGTACAAGTGTACTCCTGGTTGGTGAGTCAAAAGAGGAAGTCAGTGCACCACAGTTCATGGACTTTGCAGCTGTAGATCTATTGGACTATGCAATCTCTTCTTCACAATCTCAATTCAGGTTGGTATGAACTAGTATACTGCTCAAGCAATCGTCAACGACATGGTATGGCACTCTAACAGAAGTTATAATTTTATATGAACTAGTAGAGTCGTCATATTTATAACTCTCTTATCACTAAGCACAATCATATTGTTTTATATGTGCAGTGGTATATTGTTTATGCAACATAACAATTAGTATCTAAAGTACTTGACAAGTATCGGTCAATGATATCTTGTTAACATTATGTTGCAGATATTTGTAAGCTTTTGACATGAATGAGAATTACTTAGACTTTACCCTAAGTGATCAATGTTTTATCAAAAACTCATTCATATTGAAAAACAAAAATTAAACTTCTTTCTACATTAGTGATTTCTTATTTCATGTAAAATCTTTTGAAATCAGTATTGTAAATCATTTTCTCTCTATTACCATATGTTCTATGATACAGGTTCAGTCTCCAATGACTTTCTTTCATTGACAGTCATGAGGTTGAAAACCCACAACGTCTATCCCAGACTGTAAAGACAAACACAAAAACAGAACCAACCAACACTCTCTTACCACTAAATGTAGTATGAATGAGCGTGAGGGAGATAGTGCCTAGTGCACCACATAAGGAAGGTTTTGTAGTCAACCCAGTAGCTCTGTCTCCTACATAGATGAGTAGTATTTAAACCGAGACAACTGCTAGCCCCCATACATCTTCTCAACAAGATGTAATGGCTGAAAAGGCACAAAAACAGTTACTAGATTCATTCTCTCAACAGGGTGAGTCTATTGAATTTTGCCTGTCGGCCAAGGTATCCGATGTAGTGTCACCACTTCAAATATAATCAATTCTTGATGCACAAGGAGAGGTTACACACACAAAGGATGAGTTGACGGAAACAAGAGTTTCGACCATTTTAAGGTCAGATTCGATTGTTCAAGGTTCGTTAGTGGACCAATTGCCTTTACAGGTGTTAGGAGAGGATACTGATCCAAAAGCCATATGTCAGTGGTCAGTGTCTACCTCCCCAGGCTTAAATCCCCTGGATGCATCTGCGGATAGTGGATCTGACATAGGTGCAGATCGGCAACTTGTTGACAATGATTCAGATATTACCTGATAAGTCACAAGGAAATGTCTTCACAGACATTAGAAGGGAACTTTGATCCTTATGCTAAATTTGTTGGATCATTGTTTACCTTCCCAGAATTCAAATCTGGAACCCTAAAAGGGAAACTAGCAACTTGTAAATTATGACTCAGATTCATCTGACGAGTTTAACAAGGATGGGGATTTGTGAACTCCCATTGCACCACCTGTGACCTCCTTTAAGGATGGCTAAGGTGATTTTCCTTGCAGGTACAGCTGGATTATGGAGCTATGAGAGAAGAGTGATACACTTGTGAGATTGAGTGTAAACACGAGTGGAGAGAAGAGTGAAACACATGTGAGGTACACTAAAACACAATCACACACTCACAGTGAGGAAGAAACAGAAACTACTTGTTATTTCTTTTCCAACCAAGTGAAATATGAGAACTCCTTCAGACGACGGCATACATTCCTTCTTTAAGGGGGAGATAGAAGCTTAAGTAATAGTTTGGAGGATTCCTCAACTAAGGGGGAGAAATAGCAGGGAGGAAGAAAAAGATCCTATATGTACACTACACCACACCATTGTTGTTTCTAACTACGGATCCTATTGTACGGGAGAGGTGGTAAACACAAGGTGATTTCCTAGTAAGGGAAGAAGCTGTTAGGGGAGTACCATTGGTTTTTATCTGCGGATCCTATTGTACGGGAGAGGTGGTAAAACGAAGGTGATCTTCTTTAATCAGTTGATTCTCATAGGGGGAGAAGCAAGAGATATGGGCTTCTCAACAGGGAAATGTGGTTGTACAAATGAAGATGAAACTACTTGAAGATATGTTCAGTCTAGAGGAACATCTACTTGGAATCTGGAAAATGTTAAATCTCATCCAGAACTTTTCTGCTATTTACTTTGCATGTATGTTTATATCTTTTTCTTATTTGTTAGTTGAGTTATCCTCTAGGTATTTGTGTGTTATTGTCTAACAAACAAATAGGGGGAGATTGTAAGTCATATGTCATAGACCTATTTGTATATTCGAGGATTCAACTCAACTCAAATAAGAATGTAATAAGTAAATAGTAGATCTACCGTCAGAGAGATCTCGCAAAGTAATATCTGTCAAAGGATTCAGAGACAATGTTCATCTACAGACTTGAGGAGTTAATTCACTGGAAGAAGTTCAAGAAGTTGATCATGCCTCAGTGATAATAAATCAAGATCGTGGATTTAATCAAGTGACAGAGATCTCGTCAGGGTATCATTAAATTACAAGGATTTAATCTGAAGAAAATCAAAGTGTCAGAGTCAAGACATGAAGAAACGTCACGGAAGTTAGTCACTCATGAACCAGACAGTACATCGAGTGTCAGCGTTGAAGTGGTGGAATTGATTCATAATTTTCAGTGATTTTCAGAAGATTTGCAGAAGAATGGTTGCTGCTCAAGACTAGAATTAATTCTCTATTAATTAATTGAGTCATCTAATTTAATTAAGAAAATAAATTATATCTGCGAAGAATAATTTATTTATTAATTGAATTAATTGATTAATTAATTCTGAATTAATTCTAGGAATTTTAGGAATTTTCAGAAGTTTAATTGGATTAAATTTAAGCTTTAAATCAGCAAAACAATTGAAAATGAACTAGCATGACAATCAGGATTGTCATACCGATTGTCATGCTAGGCCAAATTCAATTGTTACACCGAAAGTCACTCTAGGAGGGTGATTGTCTTGCTAGTTCATTCTGATTGTCTTGCTAGTTCATTCAGATTGTCTTGCTAGTTCATTCAATTGTCCTACCGAAAGTCATACAAGCTTAAAGGATTGTCATTCCAATTCAATTAACTCAGCTGATTGTTTAAATAGAAGCAGAGAAGCAGCAATTGTTTTTTATCTCAATCAAAAACACACAAGTCAAGAAAAAAAGCAGCCGCCTCCTGAAACATTTTATTTTCTTCTCTGCTTACATCAAGATCATAATTTCTAGATTGTAATGTTAAATCTAATCCACTAGAAATCTTTATCTTGTTCTTGTGTATCAATCTAGCGGATTAAAATCCCTAGAACTTAATCTCAAATCGCGTTTAGCATTTGATTCTAATTATTGCAAAAATAGAAAAAGTTCATGTCGAATTTATTCTAGATTTGTGATAATTGATTTGAGATTAATACCTTGTAATCGATACAGTTGTTGTAACACATTTCAAGTTTAATAATATTTTTATTTAACTTGAATTTTGTTTCACATTTTTTATTCCGCATTTTATTCGATTATTCGGTACTGTTTGTATTCAACCCCCCCTTCTACAAACACATTGGGACCCAACAAAAGCAATAATTATAAGCTTGTTCCTAATGCTCCTAGAAAGAAATGCTATAACTGTGGAAACTCTAACCATCTTGCTTTTTTTTTGCAGGAAGAATAAGAATATAAACTCTTTATCTCCTAAATAAGGAGTTAAAAGTCAGTCTGTTAGGTTTAAACCACAAAATCCTTGTTTTCATTGTGGTAGTTTATGGCATTTCATTTATACTTGTAAGGAATATCATAGTTTGTACTATGATTATTATCAAATAAAACCTTCTTTGAAGAAAGTTGCTTTAATTCCTTCTAGTATAAGTTCTGATGCAAAGTCTGATACTGTAAAATCAGATATAAAAAAATGTTAGCATAAATTCTGAAGTTAAACCCGCTGTAAATGCTAACAAACTTAATAAGGCCAAAGGATCCAAGCAACTCTGGGTCCTTAAAACTAATCATTAGTGGTCTTTGTAATTGCAGGGCAACAGGAAAAACATCCTAGTTCTGGACAGTGGATGTTCAGGACATATGACTGGAAATAAAGCCCTGCTATCAGACTTTGTGGAGAAAGCTGGCCCATGAGTTTCTTATGGAGATGGCAACATGGGAAAAACTCTGGGATATGGCAATATCAATCTTGGGAATGTCATCATTGAAAAAGTAGCTCTAGTCTTAAGACTTAAACACAATCTGCTGAGTGTTAGTCAAATCTGTGACAGAGGTTATCATGTGGATTTCTTTGAAGAACACTGTAAAGTTGTAAGCAAATCAACAGGCAAAGTTGTTCTGAAGGGATACAGGCATGGTAACATTTATGAAGCCAAGCTTTCAACAAGTTCTGATGGTTCTGCAATCTGTCTGTTAAGCAGAGCATCAATTGAAGAAAGCTAGGATTGGCACAAGAAACTCTCTCATTTAAATTTTAACAATATAAATGAACTAGTCAAGAAAGATCTTGTGAGAGGACTGCCAAAATTAGTATTTGCTCCTAGTCAAGAAAATCTTCATTTAAGAGCAAGACTGAATCTTCAATTCTTGAGCCTTATCACCTACTACATGTTGATCTATTAGGTCCAGTTAATGTCATGTCTATTGCAAAGAAGAAATATGTTATGGTCATAGTAGATGAGTTTACCAGATACACATGGGTGTATTTCTTGCACACAAAAAGTGAAACTGCATATATCTTGATTGATCATGTCAAACAACTGGATAAATTGGTCAAAGACTCTGTGAAAATCATAAGAAGTGATAATGACACTGAGTTCAAGAATATGATTATGCAAGAGTTCTGCAAAAACCATGGAATAAAGCAGGAATTCTCTGTTCCTGGAAGTCCACAGCAAAATGAAGTTGTTGAAAGAAAGAATAGAACTCTTATTGAAGCTGCATGAACTAGCTTGATGAAGCAAAGTTACCAACCTACTTTTGGGCTGAAGCTGTGCAGACTGCTTGTTTTACTCAGAATGCAACACTTATCAACAAGCATGGAAAGACACCATATGAGGTGGTGAAGAAAAAGAAGCCAAATCTGAAGTACTTTCATGTATTGGGATGCAAGTGTTTTATTCTTAAGACTCATCCTGAACAGCTATCCAAATTTGATCTAAAAGCTGATGAAGGAATTTTTGTTGGATATCCACTTTCCACAAAAGCCTTCAGAGTCTACAATTTAAGAACAAGGGTTGTCATGGAATCTATCAATGTCTCTTTTGATGATAAGAAGATTACTGGACTTGAAGATTTCAATGATCATGATCGGCTGAGATTTGAGAATGAAGTTTTAAATTCTGATTCTGTAAATTCTGATAGTCTAAATCCTGATGCTACAAACTCTAATGGGTTAAACTCTGATATTATTGAAACTGTGGTGACTACGCCAAAGGAAAATGCACCTGTGCAGGGGGAGCATATTGAAGATCCTACCACATCTCGAGAAGCATCAGAACCTAGAATAGGCTCTTCAAGTTCTGATGGGCCAAGTTCTGATAATTCTGTAAACTCAAATTCTGATTCATCAAGTTTTGATGGGCCAAATTCTGAAAATTCTGGAACTCAAATTCTGAAGGATCGAACTCAGAGAGCATAATTTCAGGGGGAGTATCAAAAAATGTTGATGGAGACAGCATAGATCATGGGGGAGCATCCAGTTCTAGAGATAACCTTCCATCTGCAAGGAAGTGGACTAAAATACATACACCTGACTTGATTATTGGAGATCCTGAAGCAGGTATTAGAACTAGAATATCAACATCAAATGAATGTCTCTATCATTCTTTTCTTTCTCAGGCTGAACCAAAGAAAGTGAAAGAAGCTCTTAAAGATGCTGATTGGGTGCAAGCAATGCAGAAGAGTTAAATGAATTTGAAAGAAATAAAGTCTGGACCCTAGTGCCAAGACCAAAGAACTAATCAGTTGTTGGTACAAAATGGGTGTTCAGAAACAAAACTGATAGTGATGGCATAATTACAAGAAATAAAGCAAGGCTGGTTGCAAAAGGATATTCTCAATAGGAGGGAATTGAGTATGATGAAACATTTGCACCTGTTGCTAGATTGGAAGCCATAAGGATATTTTTGGCTTATTATGCTCACAAAAAGTTTAAAGTCTTTCAAATGGATGTAAAAAGTGCTTTTCTTAATGGAGAATTGGAAGAAGAAGTATATGTTGAACAACCTCTAGGTTTTGTATATTCAAAATTTCCTAATCATGTCTACAGACTTGATAAAGCACTTTATGGCCTTAAGCAAGCTCCAAGAGCATGGTATGAGACATTAGCTCAATTTCTTCTGGAAAGTGGATTTAACAAAAGGACTATTGACAAAACTTTATTCTATCTCAACCATGGAAAGGACTTACTTTTAGTGCAGATATATGTTGATGATATCATTTTTGGTTCTACAAATGACAGACTTTGTAAAAGGTTTGTCAAGCTAATGCAGTCAAGATATCAAATGAGTATGATGGGAGAACTTAGCTATTTTCTGGGCCTTCAAGTCAAGCAGAATGAAGAAGGAACTTTTATTTGTCAATCTAAGTACACCAGAAATTTGTTGAAGAAATTTGGAATGAGAGACTGTTCAAGTGCATCCACTCCTATGGCCACTGCAACAAAATTGGATAAGGATACTGGTACATCAGTAGATATTATTGATTACAGAGGTATGATTGGCTCACTACTCTATCTAACTGCAAGTAGACCTGATATTATGTATGCTACCTGTCTTTGTGCAAGATTTCAAGCAGATCCAAGAGAACCTCACTTAACAGTTGTGAAAAGAATTTTCAAGTACCTTAAGGGTACATGTAATATCCCATATATTTTCAAATATTATTATTATTATTCGGAATTGTTTATGTGATTTTATGTGAATTTTGGTGAATTATCTAAAGTGGAATTGATGTCTGAATGTTTATATGTGACATTATTTGAATATTTGAATTTTTATATGTCCAGAATAAAATATAGATAATTGTGGTATTTTTCCGGTAATTTTTGGAGTGTTATATGATTTTATAATGATTTATGAATTATTAATTATTTTCAGAATAATTATAAAATTATTTTATAAAGCCGGGAATCTTCCAACTTCAACCGTTTTTGCGTTTTTGCAACCCGAATATGGTGTTTATAAAAAGCCCGGTTTTGATAATTATCCAATTCTGGTATTGAATTGTATCGTTTTTACAGTTACTTAGCGGCTAAGCAACTAATTTAACGATCCAAAACGATCCAAAATGATCCAATATTCCATAAATATAAATAGCCTATTTCTTATTTCGTTTATTCCGTTTATTCATTTGCAACCAGTTAAAATACCGTAAATACAGAGAAAAACCCGAGAAACCGATACGTTCACGAGAATCAAACACACGAACGAAGGCGTTATCGAACTCCGATTCGGGCGTGCAGCATATCAAAACGAAGCTCTCGAAATCTTCTTTCTGAATCAATCATTAGTTTCTGCCCAGAAATCACAGTAATTTTCTTATTTAATTATTTATATTCGAATTATTTGATAATTAAATTATGAAAATTTGTTCTTGATGTTGTTGATGTGATTTGATGCTTCCATGTTGTAAAGTATGTTTTTCTGGTCAATTTGGTATATAATATGTCAGATTTTGAGTTCCGCATCATGTAGAAAAGTGGCTTTGATTCTCGGATATGAAAATTAGGGTTTTGAAGCTTTGAATGTTCTTAATTGGATTTAGGCGTTTTTGTTGTGGGGGTTATTTGTTTAAATTGATTGCATGGTTAAGTAGATCGTTGTGCAACGAATTGAATGGTACCACTGGTTTTAACAGACGATGTCGGGAAGGTGGTGATCGGAAAACGGGTCGAAACGGCGGCGGAATTTTCAGGCAATGATTCAGGCTGTTTCGTTGATGTATTGAAAATTCTGGCTGTGTAAATGAGTTCCTGGCAACATAGTGAACAATCCCTGTCGATTTGGTGTATTTCTGGGTCGGTTTTGGCTCGCCGGAAAAGCTCGGGATCGCCGTTAATAGCGATCGCCGGCGACCGGTGAAGGGGACGAGGACAAAGTGCAAGTAGGTCCCCTGAGTTTTGCAATATTTTCATTCCAGTCCCTGTACTTTCGGAATTGTATAAAAACAGTATTTCTATTTTGTTTATTTTCAAAAATTATATTTTCTTTTTATAAAATTTTCAGAAACTGATTTTAATTATTTTAAAATTCAAAAATTTATTATTATTTTTTTAAAAAAATTTATTTTTAATTATAAAATAAATCTTAATTATTTAATTAATTAATTTTAGTTGATAATTAATTATTTAATTGGTCAATTAATTTAAATATTAATTGATTAATTAATTTAATTAGTTATTAATTAATTTTAATTGATTATTTAATTAGATTTAATTATTTATTTTTGATTTAAAAATTCCGAAAAATAAATTTGAGCTTTAAAATATTATTTTAAATTATTTTCCAAGCTCGATAATTTTTATAAAATTATTTTCGAGTGTTCGAACCTTATTATTTAATTATTAAATGATTCGGAGACCCGTTTTATTCCGAAAAATGTTCAAAAATTCATAATAAATCAACTGTTTGTCCGTTTAATACGAAGCGAACGCGTACAGACTCAGAAAAATGTTGCGCATCCAATAAAAATACTTTTGAGACCTAATTTCTATTGTATTGCAATATCATTTGATTTGTGTATCAGTTTGAGTCGGTATTTGATCGATAAATGCTAATATTGACCTGATTTTAATTCTGAACGCCTTAGAACATATCTTTTAATGATTTGACTTATGTGTTACATGAAATATGTGATTATGTGTTATATGAATGCCATGACTAGGTGTTGCGTGATATGCATGCTATCTGTTTACAGTTTTAAAATGCTATGCTGGTTATAAACGATCGGGTAGATGTCCAGACGTATAGTTACGTCGATTGAGTTTTGTTCTGTCAATTAAGATAGTTCTTTTGTTTATAGAATCGAGTAGCAAGGAGTGCAGTCAAGTGGTAGACGGAGATAGTAGCCATCAGTTATAAGCTGAGTTATAGTAAGAGGTTATCGAGCATACCATGCAAGTATCCCTGACTTCACTTATCGTTAAAGTGACGTTTATTTCAAATCATATTATGCAAGTATCCCTGACTTCACTTATCGTTCAAGTGACGTTTATTTCAAATCATATTATGCAAGTATCCCTGACTTCACTTATCGTTCAAGTGACGTTTATTTCAAATCATATTATGCAAGTATCCCTGACTTCACTTATTGTTCAAGTGACGTTTATTTCGAATCATATTATGCCAGTACCTATATCTTTATTCATCATTCAATTGATATTGACTCTGAACTTTATTCTTTCAATTTCCATACTATTCTAAGTTCAGAATAGTTAAACGTTTTATATTTCGCTATAAATTACTCTATACAGTAGAACATTGAATTGAGATTAGCGAATAACTAATTGTTCTAGTTATTTCGCCATCGATTATTGAGATAACTCTGGACCATGAGAAATGGGGAGTTATATGGTTAAGGATGTCCTTTGATTCGGCTCCTTTGATCAAAATGTTTTATGGATTGGATGAATGCATAAGTGACCGGGACGGACGGTCCAGCGGAGGGCTATTTCTATGTGTTGTATGAAATATTATGACACCATTTTTGCCACAGGTAGGTATATTGCCTTTTTAATTGAGTACTCGTATTTTGGGGACATGTTTCTATGAATCATGACCTTGTGCTATCACACGGGCTAATCAGCATGTGATAGTACATCCGTCAGAGTTAGATTTCAATCTAAAAATTATCGTTTATTGTTGATAGCTTGTGAAGCTTTATTATTGATCAAATATTACTATTTTTATCCTTTTGTCCAGTTATTATCAGAATATGGTTTATCATTTCAAGTACATTTTATATTGCTTGCTGAGCATTTATTTCGCTCATACTTGTTTATCAATCTAATCTTTCAGCTAAGCCAGAGCAGGCTTGAGATCCAGGTTTGGTCAGAAGTCGAGTGCTTGTAATTAGTGGTGTGTATTCCAGGTAGACTGTTTTGGGACACTTGGATAGTCTAGAGGTTTGTAATAAAATTTGAATAATTTGTAAAACTAATTAGACTTATGGTCTGTAATAACAGTTGGTTTGTATTAGTGCCTATTCCATACTATAACCTGTGATCGATCCAGTGCAGGTAAAGGGGTCGTATTTATTATATTATTCTGTCGTGAATATTTTATTACAGTTTAGTGGCAAGTGACCCCCAAATCTAGACCCCGGGTTTGGAGGGCGTCACAGGTTGGTATCAGAGCTACAGGTTATGGTCACTGAAACAGGCTTAGGATTGTCATAGATGAGTCATAGGAAGATCACATAAGATAGGCGCGTGTAGTTTAGCTTTTATATGATTAAATTTAGGTTATTAGGTTAGGTTATAGTTAAGTTGTTTAGGTTCCTGTTTTGCGTTTAGCCTTAGGCCTTGTGTCATTGCCCTGTTATTTTGTTGGTTTAGTTAAGATTTCAAGAAAGGATTTAAAAGGTTTGGATAATTCGGAGTAAATTTTCTTTGTGTTATTATTCTTGAGATAATAAGCAGGATTATGTGATAATTATGTCGCTTGTGTTAATATGGTAGCAAGTTTATGATATTTTGAAAGGAGATATGATATGTTAAGGAATTGCTACATATTTGACACAATGCTTGACAAATTATTATATATATGTTGCTTGTTCTCTTACCAGAATAATGGCACCAAAGAGAAGGAATAATTCAGGAGAGGATAGTACCGAGAGCCGTACAGATCCAGCGATTATCCAGATGTTGGGACTGATGCAGCAGCAGATATTACATCTTACGCAGCAGCAACAACAGCAGCAGCAACAATAGCAGCAGCAAGCCACAGCACCACCTGCAGTGACTTTTAAGCAGTTTCAAGCTGTGAAGCCACCTGAGTTCAAGGGAAGTGTTAGGTCACACACACACTGTAGAGGGGGTAAATACAGTGTATAGTACACTCAAATCGAACTTTAAGAACTTAAGTAACAAAAAACAAACTTTATTGAAACAATAAACTCTGTTACAGTATGGAACTGTTACCTCTCAGTGATGAACAAATATCACGAGAGCTGCTAGGGTTACAATGAATAATCTTCTCTAATAATGATAACACTTATAGTGTAAACCCTATGTCTGTGTTTATATACTACACAGTTACAAGATAATCGCTAATTGATATGGAATATAATTCTGCTTCCTAAAATATATCAATCAGATATCTTTTCTTCCAAGTATTCCATTCTTCACGGAATTCCTTCTTCATGCATATCTCTTCTTATGTTTATCTCAATCTTCTTTCCTTTAATCAGCTACTGTCCTTATCTGATTATCCTTCAGCACTTAAGTTCTGATATCTATCTTCTGATGATTATCTCCTGATAACATACGTACTGATATCCTTAAGTCCTGACTTCCAGTATAAGTACTGATCAACAGTTAAGTACTGATTTATCCTGTTCAGTAAGATCTGAAAGCTAAACATAAAACATATTAGCCATGACATTATCAAATATATCTAACAATCTCCCCCAACTTGTAAATTAACATAATATACAAGTTTAACAGATATTTGATGATGTCAAAAACATTAAGTACAAATGCATGAGAATTAGACTAGATAACTACAACTTACAGTCCTTAAAGTTTTTACCAATTTCAACTTCTGATAACAACTTCAGTCTGTATAAATATCAGAATTTAAGCAGTTGTAGATCTTCGACTTGGCTTCTTCATTTTTTGATCTCTCTGATGTCAGGAGTTGTTCTGAGATAGTTCTTCAACAAACATTTCTCAGCATATCTTAGTTCATCAATCATTCTCCTTTTAACATCTTTAAGCTCTGCAGTATCTTCACCAGTTTGAAAGATTGCAGCTCTGAGATCATTGATCTTTGCTTTTCTCAACTCCTGATCTAGTCTTATAACATAAGCTTTGTCAGACTCTAGATTGAATTCAAGTCCCTTAATACCAAGATACGTTCTGATCTGTGCAGTATTAGGCTTCATATCAACAATATCACCATTGTGATCTCTGTACTTTGGAACATATATGCTGTCAGACTTAACAGAATAAAGCCTTTTATGTCTCTTAATCTGCTCTTTTAAGTAGTTTGCAGCAGTCCCTGTTATTCTGTCATCCACTTGAAGTAAGAAAAGTACATGCTCCAATTCTTCAAAATACTTCAATGGAATGGCATTTTGTCTTATATGATAAACCCCACCATCTGTCATGAAATACAACATGATATATTCTTTCAAGTAGGTATGGTAAACCATCTGTACAGATTCCAGTTGATTCAATCTCTCAGGAGTTGCTCCAATACCTGGTTCACTCAAGGAAGTTTGGATCATTGGTAGTGTTGTGTACTCTTCTTTCATCAGCACTTCCCAATCCAGTTTTATCTCTAGCTTCCTTTCCAGTAACTACTCTTGCTTCAAAACTACTTGCAGTAGTCTTCAAAGATTGAGTCTGTTTTGCTTTAGTGAATCCTGATAGGAGTGTCTTTGATCTATTTTCTGATATCAAGTTAACTTGAGCTCTGTCAGAGGTTACTTGCTTCTTCTGAATATCAGAACTTACAATTTCTTGACTCTGAACAACTTGAGCCATGTCAGAGGTTGTTTTAAGAACTTTTCTTGAAGTCAGAGCAAGATCATCTTTTTCACCAGCAATTTCTTCTTCCTCGGGAGGTACATAAACCTTGATAGGTTCACCAACCTTTTCTTTACCCTTGGATCTTGGATCTATCTGTGGTTGTGATCTAGCCAATGTTGCTTCAGTATGTGTCCTTTCTTTGATCACAATGCCTTTAAGTTTTGGAAGTGACTTTTTACCAGAAGCTTCAGATTTAGATGTGACTTTCTCTGATTTAAGTCTGGCTTCTTCTTCCTTTAAACTTTCCAAGTCCATTCCTGGATTTTCTTGAAGAAATAACTGTCTTGACATTTTTTCATCAAGATCTAGGAGTTCATCAGAACTTATCCTTTTACCAGCAGCAGAACTTATTCTTTTCCCAGTATCAGAACTTGTCCTGTGACTAGCTTGTCTTGATGTAAACCTTCTACCTTGACTATGATCGCTACCCATTCCAGAGTATCCTTGATCATCATTTCCATCATCCTTTCCTTGCAGTGTCTTGTTAGTTTTGCATTTGGACTTAATTACCTTCTCCCTCTTTTTGGCATCAGCAGGTAGTAAAAGAGAGATAAGTAATTCCACTGAGGATTGGATTTCAGTAAGTTGAGATTGCTGAGAAGCTTGATTTGTCAGAATGTCATCAATCTGAGCTTGTTGTTTCTCTTGAGTTTTCTCAATATAAGCAATCCTATCAATGGTAGGTTGAAAGAACTTTTTCTTATCAATTTTCCAAACTTGTTCTTGTTTGATAAAGTTCTCCTGAATCTTGTGTAGCTCTGTATGAGTAGTTGAATGAAGACCTTGTAGATGTTTAGTACTCAATGCTGACTCTAAGCTGGGTTTTAAAATCATCAGAATTTAACATTTCATCAGCTTTAGTCAAGTGCTCAGCAAGATGTAATGCATTTGGAACACATGAAACTGAGTTCCATTCCTTAGTCCACTCCTGACCTGCAGGAGTTTCACTCCAAGGTACTGGTGCTGGTGCAGCCCTAGTAACAAACTTATCTACCAGTTCAGACTTAGGAAGAGTCTGTTGAGGAGTATATCCTGAAGGACCTGCTTCATCAGCATCTACAGTTGGAGCAGCATCACCAGTATCTCCAGCATTTGCAGCATCAGAACTTAAAGAATCAGTATCTTCGGATAAAACAACAGTGTGAGTAGCAATGGAGGCTTCAGCATCCTCTAATTGCTGATCTAATACTAAGTTCTGATCAACATCCAAATCCTGATGCTCACCTAAAGTCTGATCATCAGCATCTTGATGCAAAGAAGGTGTTGTTGATAACTCTGGAGTTTGAACAGCATCAGTAACAGGTGTTGTGAAAGGATTATTTGCTGTTGGAGCTTCTAAGAAAAGTATTTCAGGCACAACCAGGTTCTGAATATCAATTTCAGCACTTGTGCCTGGATCAACAAGAGACACAGATGGTGAGTTAGCCTTGTCAGATACAACTTCTAGAGATGGAGTTGATGGAGAAGAAGTGACTGGAGCAAATTCCTTGTCTTGTGAGATCAAAGATTCCTGATCCCCTTCCTTAGCTGCTTCCTCTTCGTCATCTGAAACTGGCCTTTGTGCCCTCTGTTTCTTGTACTTCCTTGTTGATTTGGATTCCTTGGGAGTTTCAGGAACTATCATTCGTCTAAGCCTCTTGAGAAGCCTAGAACCCCCAATTTCAGAATCCTTCTGAGAAACCTCTTTCTCAGCTTCAGTTACAACAGGTTCTCTAGCAGGAACCGGTTCCTCAGAATCAGAGTCATCTCTCAAGGCAATCCTCCTTCTCTTTTGAGGTGTATGAGGAACATTCTTTGTCCTCTTTGTCTTGGAAGATGAAGGTTGAGCAGTCTGTGAAGTGGAGAGATAGGATTTGAGATATGTTCTGAGGGTAGGTTGAGTAGAATGAGAGGTAGGTACTGAGGTTGATGGATTTTGGGTGTTTGGAGTTGGTTGGACATCAGAGTAAACAGATCTATAAGTATCAGGATCAGCACTTACCAGGATCTGTTTTACAGACTTAGGAATCTGTAATGGTCTAAGCACTTTTTTCTTAGTATCAGCATTTACCAGGTCATTAAAGTATCGTTTTGCAACCTTAAAAGGTGGGGTTTGGGTGCTGACTAACTGAGGTTCATCAGTACAATAAGCGTAAATAAGTTGACAGAATCTAGCAAAATAAATAACATCTCGATCCTCTGTCATCCTATCCCCAATAAAACTAATTAAAGCAGTTGCAAAATCAAAATGAGTTTGATTGATAATTGCATACCCGATGTGCTGACTCATAATGGGAATAGCATCAAAATTCGAACATTTGTTTCCAAAAGCTTTGGTGATGCAATCAAAGAAGAAACTCCATTCTCTTCTGATATTAGCCCGTTTCAACTATCCAAGTTTCGTCAGACTCTTTTCATATCCCAATTCAGCCATTAACTCCCGAAGGGCTGAGTCCTCTGGAATTGAGAAAGTACAATCTTCTGGAAGATGTAAAGCCCTGCGTACTGTACCAGGAGTGACTAAAAAAGATAAATCACCCACTTGGAAGATAATACTGGGAGTTCCACGTTGACCACCATCATCAAAAAGTCCAGTCCTCCAAAACCTCAGAACTTGTTGACTTGAAAAGAATTCAGGCTGTGTTAATGCATACCCAACCTCACTATGTGCAAGAAGATCTTGCACAAAGTGCAATTCAGATGGAGCTTCAGTGTGATCAAGAACTGCAGCATAGTTGTTAGGGACAAACTTAGCTCCATCAATGATTAAATCCTTTGGTGCCTTGTGAAAAAAAATAAGATTCAAGTATGCCTGTTAGGTGTTTGAGATAATGTCTGTATGAAAAACCAACGTGAGAAAGAAGAGAAAGAGAGTAAAAGTAAGGAGAGAGATAAAATATGAAGAAAATAAAAGATTAAAGAAATCTTCTCTCTGTTGTACTTATACTCTGAACAAAAATGTTACCGTTGGACACCTGTCAGGCATGCAGTAATAACGGACAGTTACTGGGCTCGAGAAAACAGGAATCATTACTTACCCATTTGCCTAGTTTCAAGGAAAAACCGTTCCATTTATCAAGAGAAACAGTTTTAATTCAAAATTTAAACCGTTAGCACTGATTGAATTATTTTTCACTGCATCATTGATATTCAGAAAATACATCACATGAAAATGACCAAGATAAATTAGATAAGTAAGTGCTGAATATGAATCAGAACTTAATATAAAACAAAATTTATATGGTCATCAGAATATCAATCAGGATTTATCAACACAAGATAAAATAACTCAGAGACAAAATCTTGAAGTAAAAACAACTTTCATTAATATATCAAGACAATACATTTATGAAATGGAAATTACATCAATACTTATACAAGATTTTCCCTAAGCTTATAAACCTAACATCAACAACCTTAGTCCTAGCTAAGAAGCCTGATAAAGCTGATGATGAAGAAAAACAGGAAGAAGACGAGATTAAGTCATCTTCTTCTTCCTACTCTCAACAAACAGAATGGCGAGTCGGATGATTCGCTCTTGCTGGCGGAGACGATGAAGATGAAGTTCTCTTCGAACGGCCACCAGATCACGTTTGATAACCTATGGAAATTGAATCCAGAGATTGTGAGGAATGTTGGTGATAGGGTATGGAGTTGGAATTCCATTCAAAAAGACATGAACAGTCTCATCACCATAATTGTAGAACCAGCCAAATTCAGCCATTTGTGATGATAAGTGAAAAACGAGAGTGAGTTTGTGATAAAAGTGTGATGGGAAGGCTGATGTGAAGTGGTTGCTTATATAGGCAAAAGAATGCCAGGAGACGCAAAGAAATTGAATGCTGACAGGTAGAATTAATTCTACCTCGTCTCCCTAGACTTTGAAAAAGAATAACATTCATTGGAAAGAGGAATCATGGTTTAAACCACACAAGAAACAAGAAATAGTGGACTGTTCAAGTACGAATACCAATAATCCTAATCATAGTGACTATTAATCTTCCACTTCAACATATTCAATTATTAACTGAGACTGTTATTAAATTTTATTCACAGATAAGTCAAGTAAAACATTAGACTGTAATATCAGAACTTAGACTTATACCAGAACTTAACAGTC
Organism: Apium graveolens; assembly: GCF_009905375.1. NCBI lineage: Eukaryota > Viridiplantae > Streptophyta > Magnoliopsida > Apiales > Apiaceae > Apium > Apium graveolens. Next base: position 143,577,915 of record NC_133653.1, read on the forward strand.
ATCAGAACATAATTTCTTAACTCGAAAAAGGAATGCCCATCTTAGTAAATACTCATACAAGTTCTGAGTTATAGACTTCAGAACTTAATCATTAGAGCATGTAACTAGAACTTGTCCTCAGAATTAGTGCATGACACAATGACTGTTTATCTAAAATAACATAGACCACCACAGAAATTTTCATCATTCAGATGGAGTGATTAGTGTGTGCATTAAGCTAAATAACAGACAATGAGTAAAGTCTGATTCACTTCAGTACATCTTAGAAATAAGGTATAACTAAAATTTTTCTAAGGAGCTGTCATTGTCCTGAAACCTACTGATGAATGAGTTTATGCTTGAGTCCACCTCAACTGTTTTGTGCTAATTTTATGCATCTTTTGAAATTCTATTTTACAGTGGCTTCTCAGTGTAAGTGAGTCACGACTGTTTATCAGAATTTATGCTATTATCAGAGTATTTCTCCAGTAATCATAGAGTGTGAAAAGTCACCAAGAAAATATTTTGCTTTTCTAATGCATATTTACTTAATACCAGCAATACACTTGGGTCGTCCCTTCCACATTTTTACTCTATATCTCAAAGGAGTACCTGATTTTATTCTTTGATCTTTTTGCTTTTTCTTTTGATAAGTGAGGTTTATCAGCACTTAGTACATTCAGCAGTTTTACTAGTATCAGAACTTAACAGATGAGTAGCATTATTCTAATTTGTGACTTAGTAATAAGATATACAAAGTAAACTTAACTAAGCTCAATTATCAGAATTTGCTAGTGTCATAAGATTTCCACTGAAATAATTACTTCTTACATGGAGTCATTTGTTTATTGAAGACTACTAGGTCAGTATCTAGCACAGTTATCCTCATAGGATTGAATAGGTACTAAAACAGACATAACACTTATCAGAGTTTAGAAACATATATCAGACAACAGTCAGTACTTAAAGACATTTATCAATTAAGCACAGAATATACAATGAGATTAATTCTGTAAATACTGAGCATAAAGTCTGATAACACTGAACAAGTCTAAGCAGATTTAGAGAAAGAACCTGAAACCATTCCAAGTTCATTTACCAATCTTGTAAAAGTAGCTTCACACAGTGGTTTTGTGAAGATATCTGCCAGTTGTTGATCTATGGGAACAAAATGCAATTCCACTGTACCTTCATCCACATGTTCCCAGATGAAGTGGTACCTGATGCTGATGTGCTTTGTCATAGAGTGTTGAACTGGATTACCTGTCATAGCAATAGCACTTTGATTATCACAGTAAATAGGGATTTTGAAATATGTTAACCCATAATCCAGTAACTGATTCTTCATCCAAAGAATCTGTGCACAACAGCTTCCTACAGCAATATACTCGGCTTCTGCAGTTGATGTGGAAATTGACTTTTGTTTCTTGCTGTACCAAGAAACCAATCTGCCTCTAAGAAATTGGCAGCTTCCACTTGTGCTTTTCCTGTCAATTTTGCACCCTGCAAAATCTGCATCTGAGTAACCTATTAGTTTAAAATCTGATTCTCTAGGATACCATAATCCCAGAGCAGCTGTTTCTTTAAGATACTTAAAGATTCTTTTTACAGCTGTTAAGTGAGGTTCTCTTGGATCTGCTTGAAATCTTGCACAAAGACAGGTAGCATACATGATATCAGGTCTACTAGCAGTTAGATAGAGTAGAGAGCCAATCATACCTCTGTAGTCAGTAATATCTACTGATTTACCGGTATCCTTATCCAGTTTTGTAGCAGTGGCCATTGGAGTGGATGCACTTGAACAATCTTGCATTCCAAATTTCTTCAGCAAGTTTCTGGTGTACTTGGTTTGACAAATAAAAGTGCCTTTCTCATTCTGCTTGACTTGAAGGCCCAGAAAATAGCTAAGTTCCCCCATCATACTCATCTGATATCTTGACTGCATTAGTTTGGCAAACTTCTTGCAAAGTTTGTCATTTGTAGATCCAAAAATGATATCATCAACATAAATCTGGACCAGAAGTAAGTCCTTTCCATGGTTGAGGTAGAACAGTGTTTTGTCTATTGTCCCTCTGTTGAATCCACTTTCCAGAAGAAACTGAGCTAAAGTCTCATACCATGCTCTAGGAGCTTGCTTAAGTCCATAAAGTGCTTTATCAAGCCTGTAGACATAATCTGGATGTTTGGTATCTACAAAACCTGGAGGTTGTTCAACATATACCTCTTCCTCCAATTCTCCATTGAGAAAAGCACTTTTCACATCCATTTGAAAGATAGTAAACTTTTTGTGAGCAGCATAAGCCAAAAATATCCTTATGGCTTCTAACCTAGCAACTGGTGCAAATGTTTCATCATAATCAATTCCCTCCTGTTGAGAATATCCTTTTGCAACCAGCCTTGCCTTATTCCTTGTAATTATGCCATCACTGTCAGTTTTGTTTCTGAATACCCACTTTGTACCAACAACAGATCTATTCTTTGGTCTTGACACTAGGGTCCAGACTTTGTTTCTTTCAAATTCATTCAACTCTTCCTGCATTGCTTGCACCCAATCAGCATCTTGAAGAGCTTCTTCCACTTTCTTTGGCTCAGTCTGAGAGAGAAAAGAATTGTAAAGACATTCATTTGAAGTACCTGTTCTAGTTCTGACACCTGCATCAGGATTTCCAATTATCAAATCAGGTGTATGTGATTTTGTCCACTTCCTTGCAGATGGAAGGTTTTCTCTAGAACTGGATGCTCCCCCATGATCCATGCTATCTTCATTTTCATTTTCTGATGCTCCCCCTGAAACTATGCTCTCTGAGTTGGATTCTTCAGTATTTAGAATTTCAGCACTATCAGAACTTGGCTTATCAGAACTTGACGAATCAGAACTTGAAGAGCCAGATGCATGTTCTGATGTTTCTTGAGATGTGGTAGGATCTTGAGTATGCTCCCCCTGCATAGGTGCATCTTCCTTTGACGTAGTCACCACAGTTTCAATAACATCAGAGTTTAATCCATCAGAGTTTACAGTATCAGGACTTAGACTGTCAGGATTTTCAGTATCAGAATTTGAGTCTTCATTTTCAAATCTCAGCTGATCATGGTCAATGAAATCTTCAAGACCAGTAATCTTCTTGTCATCAAAAGAGACATTGATAGATTCCATGACCACTTTTGTTCTCAAATTATAGACTCTGAAGGCTTTTGTGGAAAGTGGATATCCAACAAAGATTCCCTCATCAACTTTTAGATCAAACTTTGATAGCTGTTCAGGATGAGTCTTGAGAACAAAACACTTGCATCCAAATACATGAAAATATTTCAGATTTGGCTTCTTTTTCTTCACCATCTCATATGGTGTTTTTCCATGCTTGTTAATGAGTGTTGCATTTTGAGTAAAACAAGCAGTCTGCACAGCTTCAGCCCAGAAATAGGTTGGAAGCTTTGCTTCTTCAAGCATTGTGCGTGCAGCTTCAATGAGAGTTCTATTCTTCCTTTCAACAACTCCATTTTGCTGTGGAGTTCCAGGAGCAGAAAATTCCTGCTTTATTCCATGGATTTTGCAGAACTCTTCCATTATCAAATTCTTGAACTCAGTGCCATTATCACTCCTTAAAACTTTCACAGAATCTTTGACCATTTTATCCAGATGTTTGATATGATCAATCAAGGTTGATGCAGTTTCACTTTTTGTATGCAAGAAATATACCCATGTGTATCTGGTGAACTCATCCACTATGACCAATGCATACTTCTTCTTTGCAATTGACATGACATTTACTGGACCAAATAGATCAACATGTATTAGATGATAAGGCTCAAGAATTGATGATTCAGTCTTGCTCTTGAATGAAGATTTTCTTTGTTTGGCTTTCTGACATGAATCACAAAGACCATCAGGAGCAAATACTGTGTTTGGCAATCCTCTCACAAGATCTTTCTTGACCAGTTCATTTATATTGTTGAAATTTAAATGAGAGAGTTTCTTATGCCAATTCCAGCTTTCTTCAATTGATGCTCTACTCATCAGACAGATTGCAGAACCATCAGTACTTGTTGAAAGCTTAGCTTCATAAATGTTACCACGCCTGTATCCTTTCAGAACAACTTTGCCTTTAGATTTACTCACAATTTCACGGTGTTCTTCAAAGAAATCACCATGATAACCTCTGTCACAGATTTGACTTATACTCAGTAGGTTTTGTTTAAGTCCTGAGACCAGAGCTACTTGTTTAATTATGACATTTCTAAGATTGATATTGCCATATCCCAATGTTTTTCCAATGTTGCCATCTCCATAAGAAACACTTGGGCCAACTTTCTCCACAAAGTCTGATAGCAGGGCCTTATTTCCAGTCATATGTCCTGAACATCTACTGTCCAGAACTAGAATATTTTTTCTGTTGCCCTGCAATCACAAAGACCACTAATTATTAGTTTTAAGGACCCAGACTTGCTTGGATCCTTTGGCCTTATTAAGTTTGTTAACATTTGCAACGGATTTAGCATCAGAGTTTATGTTAACATTTTTCTTATCAGAACTTACACTATCAGACTTTGAATCAGAATTTACACTAGAAGGAACAATGGAAACTTTCTTCAAAGAAGGTTTTATTTGATAATAATCATAGTACAAACTATGATATTCCTTACAAGTATAAATGGAATGCCATAAACTACCACAATGAAAACAAGGATTTTGTGGTTTGTATAAACCAGTTTCCACTACTTAGCAAATTTTGAGTTGTTTTGCCAGAGTTAGTCCAAGTCCTGATAATCTCTCTTTCCTTTTCTAACTCAGTTTTTAGAGATTCATTTAATTTTAGCACTTCATTCCTAACATAAAAAGCATCATCTCTATCCTTCTGAGTTTGATGGAACATGGCTAACTCTTTTTCTAAAAAATCATTCCTTTTCTTAAATGCAAGATTTTCAGAAGTTAATCTTTCACATATTAAAGTTTGATCTCTATAGCTAACAAACATGGTTTTAAGATATCTTCTCAACTCATTAATATCATCAGTATGAAAAGCTTAAGTAGTCTGAGGTACCTTTGTTTCAGCAGCTTCAGAACTGCTCTCAGCACTTTCTTTATCAGCATTTGCCATCAATGCATAGTTCTCCTCACTTTCAGAGTCTGAGGTGTCTGACCAGCTTTTCTGCTTTGTGACAAGAGCCTTTCCTTTGTCACCCTTTACCTTCTTGCATTCAGGAGATATGTGGCCTTTCTCACCACAGTTATACCATTTAACATTGGTGTAATCTCCTCTGTCAGATTTTCCTCATCTGCCTTCAGATCTTATGAAATTCTTCTTATCAGAACTTATGCCTTTCCTGGAAAACTTTTTTCCCTTCCTGATCTTCCTGTATGCGATCTTTGTAATTCCTTTCACCATAAGAGCACACAGCTTCATCATCTCCTCATCAGCATCAGTCTCAGGCAAGCTTTCAGAATCCTTGTCTTTCTTTGAGGAAGCTGCTTTGGGGAATTCTTCTTCAGCCTTAAGAGCAACTATCCTTGACTTTCCTCCTTTCCTCTTGCTTCTTTGTTCCATCTCCAGCTCATGAGTCTTGAGCTTTCCATAGATTTAGTCAAGAGTTGTTTCATCAAGATTGTAGTTGTCTCTTATTGTTGTTGCCTTCAAATCCCAGCATCAGGAAGAGCTAACAGGAACTTAAGGTTTGAATCTTCAAGATCATACTCTTTATCAACCAATGACAAATCATTCAAAAGTTTGACAAATCTATCATATAAATCATTCAATGACTCATTAGCCTTTGAGTCAAAGTGTTCATACTCTTGAGTGAGTATTGTCTTCCTGTTCTTCTTAATTGTGTCAGTTCCCTGACACCTTATTTCCAGAGCATCCCATATCTCCTTAGCAGTCTTGCAGTTGATTACCCTATTTGACATTACATTATCAATGGCACTATGCAGTAAGTGTCGTACCTTAGCATCCTTAGCAATTGATGCTATGTCTTCAGCAGTATAATCACTCTTCTCCTTTGGTACGGTCTTTGCTGCTTCACCTGCAACTGCAACAGCGAGCTTGGTTGGTTTGTGAGGGCCTTCCTTGATTTTATCAAGGTATTATGGATCTGTTGCTTCCAGGAACATGGTCATCCTTACCTTCCATATGGGATATTCAGATGGTCTCAGTATGGGGACTATGATGGTCTCATACTGACTCTGAATTTGTGTCTTTGGTGGTTCCTCAGTTGTGGTAGGCTTAGTTGGAGTTTCTGTGTCCGACATGATTGTGTTTGGATCTTTAACTGTATGTGTGTTAACAGAGTAGCTCTGATACCAATTGTTAGGTCACACACACACTGTACAGGGGGTGAATACAGTGTATAGTACACTCAAATCGAACTTTAAGAACTTAAGTAACAGAAAACAAACTTTATTGAAACAATAAACTCTGTTACAGTATGGAACTGTTACCTCTCAGTGATGAACAAATATCACGAGAGCTGCTAGGGTTACAATGAATAATCTTCTCTAATAATGATAACACTTATAGTGTAAACCCTATGTCTGTGTTTATATACTACACAGTTACAAGATAATCCCTAATTGATATGGAATATAATTCTGCTTCCTAAAATATATCAATCAGATATCTTTTCTTCTAAGTATTCAATTCTTCACGGAATTCCTTCTTCATGCATATCTCTTCTTATGTTTATCTCAATCTTCTTTCCTTTAATCAGCTACTGTCCTTATCTGATTATCCTTCAGCACTTAAGTTCTGATATCTATCTTCTGATGATTATCTCCTGATAACATACGTACTGATATCCTTAAGTCCTGACTTCCAGTATATGTACTGATCAACAGTTAAGTACTGATTTATCCTGTTCAGTAAGATCTGAAAGCTAAACATAAAACATATTAGCCATGACATTATCAAATATATCTAACAGGAAGTGTTGATCCTGTGGAAGCCAATGCATGGCTCAAGGAGATGGAAAAGGCTTTTGAATTAGTCGGAGCAGGAGCTGAGCAGAAGACCAAGTTTGCAAGCTACTTTCTGAAGGGTGAGGCGAACTATTGGTGGGAATCCACACGAGCATTGGAAGGAGGTGAGTTTATAACTTGGGAGAGATTCACAGAGCTGTTCCTAGAGAAGTATTTCCCGAGGTATATGAAGAACCAAATGGAGATCAAATTTTTGAATCTGACCCAGGGTGATCTTATTGTGGCTGAGTACGAGGCTAAGTTTACTGGATTGGCAAGGTTTGTACCAGACCAGGTTGATACAGATGAAAAGAAAGCAAGAAGGTTTGAGCAGGGATTGAGATTTTGGATACAGAATAGGGTGGCCATGTTTGAATTGACTTCATATGTGGCGGTAGTGCAGAAAGCGATGGTGATCGAAAGTAGGAGTGACATGTCTCAGAAAGGAAAGGATGGGAAGAAAAGGAAGATAGAAACCTCAGAAGGAGGTCAGCAGCAAGGTAATTTTCAGGGTCGCTTCAACAAAAGGTCAGAATTTCAGGGTAATAGGAATATGGGATTCAGAAGACCACTATCAGGAAATGGAGGACAAGGCAACCGTTTTCAGAATTCAAATCAGCAGAGGCCCAATCGTTCACCAATACCAGATTGCCAGTTTTGTGGTAGGAAGCACTTTGGGAATTGTAATGCTAATGTGACGTGTTTCAAGTGCGGCAGGAAAGGACACTTTGCTAATGTATGTCAGAATCAGACTCAAGGTCAAAATGTGGGAACTGGATGTTATAAGTGTGGAAAACCAGGACACCCCAAGGCTTACAGGTGCTCCATCTCAGAATGTGCCAAGGATTGAAGGACCACTAGCAAAGGACCAGCCAAAGGCCAGAACATTCAACATGACTATGAAAGATGCTGTTCAGAGTTCAGACGTGGTTGCAGGTACGCTTCCAGTCAACTCCGTAGATGCTAAAGTTTTATTTGATTCTGGAGCTATGAGGTCATTTATTTCTCAAGATTTTGTCGATAAACTGCATTGTGAAGTTAAATTGTTAGAACAAGTATTAATGATAGAGTTAGCTAATAAGGACCAAGTTTTTGTCGACCTAGTATGCCCGAGTTGTGATGTTGAGATAGGAGGACATCATTTCTATGCCAACTTGATACCTTTTAAGTTAGGAGAATTTGATGTTATTTTAGGAATGGATTGGTTGTCAGAAAATAACGCTCAGATTGATTGTAAGAATAGGAAAGTAAGACTTCAGACCTTAGATAGTAAGAAGAAGGTGATATTTCGAGGAAATAGGCAAGAGAATAAGTTCTTAACGATAGCTCTAGTGAAAAAGTTATTGCGTCAGAATTGCGAAGCATATTTGGCCCATGTGGTAAACACCAGTAAAGAAGTTCCAGCACTAGAAACGATTCCAGTTGTCAACGAATTTTCAGATGTCTTTCCAGACGATCTACCAGGATTACCTCCCGATAGAGAAATTGAATTTACGATCGACCTAGCACCCGGAGCAGAACCAGTCTCTAAAGCTCCGTACCGGATGGCACCAGTGGAAATGAAGGAATTGGCAACTCAGCTGCAAGATCTCTTGGAGAAAGGAGTTATAAGACCCAGTGTATCCCCATGGGGCGCACCAGTGTTGTTTGTCAAGAAGAAAGACGGGAGTATGCGATTGTGTATCGACTATCGAGAACTAAATAAGCTGACCATTAAGAACAAGTATCAGTTGCCGAGGATCGATGATTTGTTTGACCAATTGTGAGGCACTGTATGGTTTTCTAAAATAGATTTAAGATCCGGATATCATAAACTGAAGATCAAGCCTGAAGACATTCCGAAGACCGCATTTAGAACCAGATATGGGCATTATGAGTTTCTAGTGATGGCATTTGGATTAACCAACGCACCAGCAGCTTTCATGGATCTGATGAATCGAGTATTTAAGAAGTATTTGGATAAATTCGTGATCGTGTTCATAGACGACATCTTGATCTATTCTAAAACAGAAGAGGAGCATGTAGAGCAGTCTTGAGATCCAATATATTTTCAAATATTATTATTATTATTCGGAATTGTTTATGTGATTTTATGTGAACTTTGGTGAATTATCTGAAAAGTAGAATTGATATCTGAATGTTTATATGTGACATTATTTGAATATTTGAATTTTTATATGTCCAGAATAAAATATAGATAATTGTGGTATTTTTCTGGTAATTTTTGGAGTGTTATATGATTTTATAATGATTTATGAATTATTAATTATTTTCAGAATAATTATAAAATTATTTTATAAAGACGGGAATCTTCCAACTTCAACCGTTTTGCGTTTTTACAACCCGAAACTCTTCCGAAAACTCCTTCCTAACCTAATCTGGTAATTTCGTACATTTTCCGTGTTTTGACTTTTTCGATCCGGATTACGGTTTGACCCGTGCGCGGCCCGGCGCAATATTTTCGATACGATAGTTATTTCGGTAATCAATAAAACCCGTAATCTCGAAAGACGGGATATTTTTACGTTATTTTCGTATATGGTGTTTTATAAAAAGCCCGGTTTTGATAATTATCCAATTCTGGTATTGAATTGTATCGTTTTTACAGTTACTTAGCGGCTAAGCAACTAATTTAACGATCCAAAATGATCCAGAACGATCCAATATTCCATAAATATAAATAGCCTATTTCTTATTTCGTTTATTTCGTTTATTCATTTTCAACCAGTTAAAATACCGTAAATACAGAGAAAAATCCGAGAAACCGATACGTTCCCGAGAATCAAACACACGAACGAAGGCGTTATCGAACTCCGATTCGGGCATGCAGCATATCAAAACGAAGCTCTCGAAATCTTCTTTCTGAATCAATCATCAGTTTCTGCCCAGAAATCACAGTAATTTTCTTATTTAATTATTTATATTCGAATTATTTGATAATTAAATTATGAAAATTTGTTCTTGATGTTGTTGATGTGATTTGATGCTTCCATGTTGTAGAGTATGTTTTTCTGGTCGATTTTGTATATTATACTTCAAAAATAGGGTTCGGTATCATATAGAAATTGAGGTTTAATTTTCTGAAAATTCTTTGAATATGTGTTCTTGGTGTTCTTGAAAAGTTCTGAGAATCAAACCCAAATTTGAGGGTGATGCAGACTTCAGAATTTGAAGTATGAGTAACCAAAATGTTTAGATTTTCATATTCTTTCTGTTTATGCCCTCAAATCATTCAAATGACTAGTGATTCGAAAATTCGTAATTTTAGGGTTAATATTCGAATTTGGGGGTTTCTTGATTGTTAGTTGTTCATTGAATTAGGTTATGCAGAATAATAGATCGTGCTTCTCTGAGTTTAACGGTATTTTTGGATTGAATTATGGTGTCCGATTTAAAGTAGCCGGAAAAGCTCGGTTTTGACCGGCTTTAATGGCGGTTTGGCCGGAACCGAGGACTCGACAGTGTTTTGTTATTGTCGATGTCGTCTCTGAATTGTGGTAGTGTTGTAGAATCCATAGGGACTGAAAAGCAGTATAATCGAGCCGGTTTGGAGCTCAATTGGGGTTCGCCGGGAAACGAAACCTCGCCGGATTCTGCAATTTTCCGACGGGTTTCTTCAATTTCTTGGTGACCCGTTTGGGTCGGTTTTTGACCAGGATTTCGACCCGCTTTTAATCCTATAAACCCAGTTGCAAAAATCTGAAAACTGTTTCTAAATTTCTGATTTAAAAATAATTCAAAAATCCTATTTTAATTTCTGAAAATTCATTTTATTTAATTTGAAAATCATTATTTTAATTCTGAAAATTTATTTTTAATTCAAAAATAAATCCAAATTATTTAATTAATTAATTTTAGTTGATAATTAATTATTTAATTATTCAATTAATTTAAATATTAATTGATTAATTAATTTAATTAGTTATTAATTAATTTTAATTGATTATTTAATTAGATTTAATTATTTATTTTTGATTTAAAAATTTTGAAAAATAGTTTCGAACTTTAAAATATTATTTTAAATTATTTTCCCGGCTCGATAATTTTTATAAATTATTTTCGAGTGTTCGAGCCCTATTATTTAATTATTAAATGATTCGGAGACCCGTTTTTATTCTGAAAAATGTTCAAAAATTCATAATAAATCAACCGTTTGTCCGTTTAATATGAAACGAACGCGTACAGACTCAGAAAAATATTGCGCTTTCAATAAAAAATACTTTTAAGACCTAATTTCTTTTGTATTGCAATGTCATTTGATTTGTGTATCAGTTTGAGTCGGTATTTGATCGATAAATGCTAATATTGACCTGATTTTCATTCTGAACGCACTGAGGCGTGTCTTGTAATGATCTGACATATGTGTTACATGAAATATGTGATTACGTGATTTACAAATGTCATGATTATGTGATATGTGATAAGTGTGCTATCTGTTTACAGTTTAATATGCCATACTTAGTTATAAACGGTCGGGAAGATGTCAAGACGTATAGTTACGTCGATTGAGTTTAGTATTGTCACTTAAGATAGTCCTTTTGTTTATAGAATCGAGTAGCAAGCAGTGCAGTCAGGTGTTAGACGAAGATAGTAGCCAGCAGTTAGAAGCAGAGATAAAGTAAGATGTTATTGAGCATACCAGGCAAGTACCCCTAACTTCACTTATTGTTCAAGTGACGTTTATTTCTAATCATATTATGCAAGTACCTATATCTTTATTTATCATTCAATTGATATTGACTCTGGACTTTATTCTTTCAATATCCATACTATTCTAAGTTCAGAATAGTTAAACGTTTTATGTTTCGCTATGAATTACTCTATACAGTGAAGTTTTGAATTGAGATTAGCGAATAACTAATTGTTCTGGTTATTTTGCCATTGGTTGTTGATAAAACTCCGGACCATGAGAAATGGGGAGTTATGTGGTTAAGGATGTCATTTGATTCGACTCCTTTGACGGAAAATTGTTTTTATGGGATGGATGGTTGCGTAAGAGGCCGTGGCGGCGGTCCAGTGTGAGCTATGTGTTATACAGGATATAACACCTTGCTAGGCCAATATGTGCCTTGGGTACCTTTTGTTTAGTTGGATATGCTTTGGCATACCGGTGTTGCTCCGCGGCTAATCACCGGCGGCAACACACCGTCGTTCGAGGATTCCAGTCCCAAACATAATATATTGTAAATGTTGTTTATTATCAAATTTATATCAGTTTTGATACTGTTCAGTTATTGTAGTTGGTTTTGTTCATCAGATATACTGTTGTTATTCCAAATCATAAGTTATTTACTACTTGCTGAGCATTTCTTTCGCTCATACTTGTTTCTTATCTTGATTCTTTCAGCTAGGCCAGGGCAAGCTTAAGTTCCAGGTCTGACCAGAGGTTATGTGCTTGTAAATAGTTGGTGTGTTTCCAGGTAGACAGTTTGGGACGCTTAATTAGTCTAGAGGTTTGTAATAAAATTTGAATAAGTTGTAAAACTAATTAGACTATGGTTTGTAATAACACTTGATTTGTATTAGTGCCTGTTCCATACTATAACCTGTGATCGATCCAGTGTAGGTAAAAGGGGTCGTATTTATTATATTATTCCGTTGTGTTTATTTTATTTTGGTTTATTGGCGAGTGACCCCTAAATCTAGACCCCGGGTTTGGAGGGCGTCACAGGTTGGTATCAGAGCTACAGGTTATGGTCACTGAAACAGGCGTAGGATTGTCATAGATGAGTCATAGGAAGATCACATAAGATAGGCGCGTGTAGTTTAGCTTTTATAGGATTAAATTTAGGTTATTGGGTTAGGTTGTAGTTAAGGTGTTTAGGTTTCCTGTTTTATGTTTAGCTTTAGGCCTTGTGTCATTGCCCTGCTATTTTGTTGGTTTAGTTAAGATTTCGAGCAAGGATTTAAAAGGGTTGCATAATTCGGAGTAAATTTTCTTTGTGTTATTATTCTTGAGATAATAAGCAGGATTATGTGATAATCATGTCGCTTGTGTTAATATGGTAGCAAGTTTATGATATTATGGGAAGAGATATTGTTTGTGAATTTTGATATGCTAAGGAATTGCTACATATTTGACACAATGCTTGACAGATTATTATATATGTTGCTTGTTCTTTTACCAGAATAATGGCACCAAAGAGAAGGAATAATTCAGGAGAGGGTAGTACCGAGAGCCATACAGATCCAGCGATTATCCAGATGTTGGGACTGATGCAGCAGCAGATGTTACATCTTACGCAGCAGCAACAACAGCAGCAACAACAACAGCAGCAGCGAGCAGCACCACCTGCAGTGACTTTTAATCAGTTTCAAGCAGTGAAGCCACCTGAGTTCAAGGGAAGTGCTGATCCTGTGGAAGCCAATGCATGGCTCAAGGAAATGGAAAAGGCTTTTGAATTGGTCGGAGCAGGAGCTGAGCAGAAGACCAAGTTTGTAAGTTACTTTCTGAAGGGTGAGGCGAACTATTGGTGGGAATCCGCGCGAGCATTGGAAGGAGGTGAGTTTATAACTTGGGAGAGATTCACAGAGCTATTTCTGGAGAAGTATTTCCCGAGGTATATGAAGAATCAAATGGAGATCCAATTCTTGAACTTGACCCAGGGAGATCTTACTGTAGCTAAGTACGAAGCTAAGTTTACTGAATTAGCGAGGTTCGTGCCAGACCAGGTTGATACGGATGAAAAGAAAGCAAGAAGGTTTGAACAGGGATTGAGATTTTGGATTCAGAATAGGGTGGCCATGTTTGAATTGACTTCATATGTGGCAGTGGTGCAGAAAGCAATGGTGATTAAAAGTAAGAGTGATATGTATCAAAAAGGGAAGGATGGGAAGAAAAGGAAAATAGAAACCTCGGAAGGAGGCCAGCAACAAAGTAACTTCCAGGGCCGTTTCAATAAAAGGCCAGAGTTTCAGGACAATAAGAGTGTGGGATTTAAGAAACCACAGCCAGGAAATGGGAACCGTTTTCAGAATTCAAATCAGCAGAGACCCAATCGTCCACCTGCGTCAGAGTGCAAATTTTGTGGTAGAAGGCATTTTGGGATTTGTAAGGCTAATGTGTTGTGTTATAAGTGCAATCAGAAGGGACACTATTCTAATGAGTGTCGAAGTCAGACTACAGCTCAGAAATCAGGGATACTGTGCTTTAAATATGGAAAGATGGGGCATATTGCCAGGGACTGCCAGACAACTGAACCAACTACTAAGGTGCCAAGGATTGAAGGACCACCAGCAAAGGACCAGCCAAAGGCTAGGACATTCAATATGACTATGAAGGATGTTGTTCAGAGTTCAGACGTGGTTGCAGGTACGCTTCCAGTCAACTCCATAGATGTTAAAGTTTTATTTGATTCTGGAGCTACAAGATCATTTATTTCTCAAAGTTTTGTCGATAAACTGTATTGCGAAGTTAAGTTGTTAGAACAAGCATTAATGATAGAGTTAGCTAATAAGGATCAAGTTTCCGTCGACCGAGTGTGCCCGAGGTGCGATATTGAGATAGGAGGACATCATTTCTATGCCAACTTGATACCTTTTAAGTTAGGAGAATTTGATGTTATTTTAGGAATGGATTGGTTGTCAGAAAATAATGCTCAGATTGATTGTAAGAATAGGAAAGTAAGACTTCAGACCTTGGATAGTAAGAAGAAGGTAATATTTCGAGGAGATAGGCAAGAGAAGAAGTTCTTAACGATCGCTCAAGTGAAGAGGTTATTACGTCAGAATTGCGAAACATATTTTGCTCATGTGGTAGACACCAACAAAGAAGTTCCAGCACTAGAAACGATTCCAGTTGCCAACGAATTTTCAGATGTCTTTCCAGACGATCTACCAGGATTACCTCCCGACATAGAAATTGAGTTTGTAATTGATCTAGCACCCGGAACAGAACCAGTTTCTAAAGCTCCGTACCGGATGGCACCAGTGGAGATGAAAGAATTGGCAACTCAGTTGCAAGATCTTTTGGAGAAAGGAGTTATAAGACCCAGTGTATCCCCATGGGGCGCACCAGTGCTATTTGTCAAGAAGAAGGATGGAAGTATGCGGTTGTGTATCGACTATCGAGAACTAAATAAGCTGACCATTAAAAATAAGTACCCGTTGCCAAGGATCGATGATTTGTTTGACCAATTGAGAGGCGTTGTGTGGTTTTCTAAAATTGATTTAACATCCGGATATCATCAACTGAAGATCAAGCCTGAAAATATTCCGAAGACCGCGTTCAGAACCAGATATGGGCATTATGAGTTTCTGGTGATGGCATTTGGATTAACCAACGCACCAGCAGCTTTCATGGATCTGATGAATCGAGTATTTAAGAAGTATTTGGATAAATTCGTGATCGTGTTTATAGACGACATCTTGATCTATTCTAAAACAGAAGAGGAGCATGCAGAGCATTTGGGGATAGTTCTGGAAATACTGCGACAGGAGAAATTGTACACAAAGTTTTCCAAATGTGAATTTTGGTTAAAAGTACGATTTCTTGGGCACGTGATTAGCAATAAAGGAGTGGAAGTGGATCCAGCAAAGGTTGAAGCCATAATCAACTGGGAGAGGCCAAAAACACCAACAGAAGTAAGAAGTTTCATGGGATTGGCAGGTTACTATAGAAGATTTGTGCAAGATTTTGCGAAGATAGCTACACCATTAACAAAGCTTACCAGGAAGAACCAGAAATTTGAATGGGATGAGAAATACGAAGAAAGTTTCCAGGAATTAAAGAATAGATTAGTATCTTCTCCAGTGCTAGTTTTGCCAGATGATCAAGGAAATTTTGTGATTTATAGTGACGCGTCGTACAAAGGATTGGGATGTGTTTTGATGCAACATGACAAGGTGATAGCTTATGCTTTAAGATAATTGAAACCACATGAAGAGAAGTATCCAACTCATGATCTTGAATTGGCAGCTATAGTGTTTGCATTGAAGATTTGGAGGCATTATCCTTATGGGGAAAAGTGCGAGATCTACACGGACCACAAGAGTTTGAAGTATATCTTTACCCAGAAGGAATTGAACATGAGGCAGAGGAGATGGCTAGAACTAATCAAGGATTACGACTGTACTATTAACTATCATCCAGGCAAAGCAAATGTGGTGGCCGACACACTGAGCAGAAAAGAAAGGTTAAACATGATAACTTCATCCGAGGAATTAATCAGGGAATTTGAGAAGCTGGAAATAGAGGTTAGTATTCCAAGTATGTCTACAGAGATATTGTGTGCAATGTATTTTCAACCAGAATTATTAGAGAAAATAAGAAGATGTCAGGAAGAAGTAATGAGCCATGAACGAGACAGTTTGACAGGAGAAGAAATAGGGAGTCAAAAGGATGATAAAGGGATATTAAGATTTTCTTCCAGAATATGGATACCCAACATAGCCGAGCTGAAAGATGAAATTCTTCGAGACGCTCACAACTCTAGATACTCAATTCATCCCGGGAGTACGAAGATGTATAGAGACTTAAGAGAAAACTTTTGGTGGCCAAGCATGAAGAAAGAAACTGCAGAATGGGTAAGTAAGTGTTACACTTGCCAGCGAGTCAAAGCGGAACACCAAAGGCCCAGTGGACTGATACAACCATTGGACATTCCAGAATGGAAGTGGGAGCATATCGCGATGGATTTCGTAGTTGGATTACCGAGGACCAGGGCGAATCATGATGCTATTTGGGTTATTATCAAGAGATTGACGAAGTCGGCGCATTTTTTTCCTATCAATGAAAGATTCTCCATGGATAAATTGGTTCGGTTATATCTTAAGGAAATTGTGACTCGACATGGAGTTCCAGTATCCATAGTTTCAGACAGAGATCCTCGATTTAATTCAAGATTTTGGAGAAGTTTTCAAGATTGTCTCGGAACGAAGCTGAACATGAGTACTGCGTATCATCCGCAGACAGACGGTCAAAGTGAAAGGACGATTCAGACTATTGAAGATATGCTGAGGGTATGTGCACTAGATTTTGAAGGGAGTTGGGACGAACATTTGCCATTAGTTGAATTCTCCTACAACAACAGCTATCATGCCAGCATTGGGATGCCGCCTTACGAAGCCTTATACGGGAGAAGATGTAGATCTCCAATATGTTGGGAAGAAGTTGGTGAGAGAAAGATTTTGGGTCCAGAATTGATCCAGCAGACAAAGGAGAAAATAGAACTCATTCGGAAAAGATTAACAGCAGCTCAAGATCGTCAACGTAAATATGTTGATCCTGTCAGAAAGGATATGGAATTTGAAGTTGGTGAAGCAGTGCTATTAAAAGTTTCTCCTTGGAAAGGTCTATCAAGATTTGGGAAGAAAGGAAAGCTGAGTCTGCGTTATGTTGGCCCTTTTGAGATTTTGAGGCGTGTGGAAAAAGTTGCGTACAAGTTAGCGTTACCACCTCACATGCAACATATTCACAATGTGTTCCATGTGTCAATGTTGAAGCGTTATTTGCCTGATTCGAACCATGTGATAGAATACGAGCCAATCGAGATCCAGCCAGATTTATCTTTTGTAGAGCAACCAGTGCAGATTTTAGATAAGAAAGAAAAAGTACTTAGGAATAAGTCTGTATCTTTAGTGCGAGTCTTGTGGAGGAATCCCAAGGTTGAAGAGTCGACTTGGGAATTGGAAAGCGAAATGCGATCCAAGTATCCTCATTTATTTTCCTAGGCTGATTCTGAGGACAAAATCCTGTTAAGGGGGTAGATTGTAATATCTAATATATTTTCAAATATTATTATTATTATTCGGAATTGTTTATGTGATTTTATGTGAACTTTGGTGAATTATCTGAAAAGTAGAATTCATATATGAATGTTTATATGTGACATTATTTGAATATTTGAATTTTTATATGTCCAGAATAAAATATAGATAATTGTGGTATTTTTCTGGTAATTTTTGGAGTGTTATATGATTTTATAATGATTTATGAATTATTAATTATTTTCAGAATAATTATAAAATTATTTTATAAAACCGGGAATCTTCCAACTTCAACCGTTTTGCATTTTTACAACCCGAAACTCTTCCGAAAACTCCTTCCTAACCTAATCTGGTAATTCCGGACATTTTTCGTGTTTTGACTTTTTCGATCCGGATTACGGTTTGACCCGTGCGCGGCCCGGCGCAATATTTTCGATACGATAGTTATTTCGGTAATCAATAAAACCCGTAATCTCGAAAGACGGGATATTTTTACGTTATTTTCGTATATGGTGTTTTATAAAAAACCCGGTTTTGATAATTATCCAATTCTGGTATTGAATTGTATCGTTTTTACAGTTACTTAGCGGCTAAGCAACTAATTTAACGATCCAAAACGATCCAGAACGATCCAATATTCCATAAATATAAATAGCCTATTTCTTATTTCGTTTATTTCGTTTATTCATTTGCAACCAGTTAAAATACCGTAAATACAGAGAAAAATCCGAGAAACCGATACGTTCCCGAGAATCAAACAAACGAACGAAGGCGTTATCGAACTCCGATTCGGGCATGCAGCATATCAAAACGAAGCTCTCGAAATCTTCTTTCTGAATCAATCATCAGTTTCTGCCCAGAAATCACAGTAATTTTCTTATTTAATTATTTATATTCGAATTATTTGATAATTAAATTATGAAAATTTGTTCTTGATGTTGTTGATGTGATTTGATGCTTCCATGTTGTAGAGTATATTTTTCTGGTCGATTTGGTATATTATACTTCAAAAATAGGGTTCGGTATCATATTGAAATTGAGGTTTAATTTTCTGAAAATTCTTTGAATATGTGTTCTTGGTGTTCTTGAAAAGTTCTGAGAATCAAACCCAAATTTGAGGGTGATGCAGACTTCAGAATTTGAAGTATGAGTAACCAAAATGTTTAGATTTTCATATTCTTTCTGTTTATGCCCTCAAATCATTCAAACGACTAGTGATTCGAAAATTCGTAATTTTAGGGTTAATATTCGAATTTGGGGGTTTCTTGATTGTTAGTTGTTCATTGAATTAGGTTATGCAGAATAATAGATCGTTTCTCTGAGTTTAACGGTATTTTTGGATTGAATTATGGTGTCCGATTTAAAGTAGCCGGAAAAGCTCGGTTTTGACCGGCTTTAATGGCGGTTTGGCCGGAACCGAGGACTCGACAGTGTTTTGTTATTGTCGATGTCGTCTCTGAATTGTGGTAGTGTTGTAGAATCCATAGGGACTGAAAAGCAGTATAATCGAGCCGGTTTGGAGCTCGATTAGGGTTCGCCGGGAAACGAAACCTCGCCAGATTCTGCAATTTTACGGCGGGTTTCTTCAGTTTCTTGGTGACCCGTTTGGGTCGGTTTTTGACCCGGATTTCGACCCGCTTTTAATCCTATAAACCCAGTTGCAAAAATCTGAAAACTGTTTCTAAATTTCTGATTTAAAAATAATTCAAAAATCCTATTTTAATTTCTGAAAATTCATTTTATTTAATTTGAAAATTATTATTTTAATTCTGAAAATTTATTTTTAATTCAAAAATAAATCCAAATTATTTAATTAATTAATTTTAGTTGATAATTAATTATTTAATAAGTCAATTAATTTATTTATTAATTTAATTAGTTATTAATTAATTTTAATTGATTATTTAATTAGATTTAATTATTTATTTTTGATTTAAAAATTTTGAAAAATAGTTTCGAACTTTAAAATATTATTTTCCCGGCTCGATAATTTTTATAAAATTATTTTGGAGTGTTCGAGCCCTATTATTTAATTATTAAATGATTCGGAGACCCGTTTTTATTCTGAAAAATGTTCAAAAATTCATAATAAATCAACCGTTTGTCCGTTTAATATGAAACGAACGCGTACAGACTCAGAAAACTATTGAGCTTTCAATAAAAAATACTTTTAAGACCTAATTTCTTTTGTATTGCAATGTCATTTGATTTGTGTATCAGTTTGAGTCGGTATTTGATCGATAAATGCTAATATTGACCTGATTTTCATTCTGAACGCACTGAGGCGTGTCTTGTAATGATCTGACTTATGTGTTACATGAAATATGTGATTACGTGATTTACAAATGTCATGATTATGTGATATGTGATAAGTATGCTATCTGTTTACAGTTTAATATGCCATGCTTAGTTATAAACGGTCGGGAAGATGTCAAGACGTATAGTTACGTCGATTGAGTTTAGTATTATCACTTAAGATAGTCCTTTTGTTTATAGAATTGAGTAGCAAGGAGTGCAGTCAGGTGTTAGACGAAGATAGTAGCCAGCAGTTAGAAGCAGAGATAAAGTAAGAGGTTATTGAGTATACCAGGCAAGTACCCCTAACTTCACTTATTGTTCAAGTGACATTTATTTCTAATCATATTATGCAAGTACCTATATCTTTATTTATCATTCAATTAATATTGACTCTGGACTTTATTCTTTCAATATCCATACTATTCTAAGTTCAGAATAGTTAAACGTTTTATGTTTCGCTATGAATTACTCTATACAGTGAAGTTTTGAATTGAGATTAGTGAATAACTAATTGTTCTGGTTATTTTGCCATTGGTTATTGATAAAACTCCGGACCATGAGAAATGGGGAGTTATGTGGTTAAGGATGTCATTTGATTCGACTCCTTTGACGGAAAATTGTTTTTATAGGATGGATGGTTGCGTAAGAGGCCGTGGCGGCGGTCCAGTGTGAGCTATGTGTTATACAGGATATAACACCTTGCTAGGCCAATATGTGCCTTGGGTACCTTTTGTTTAGTTGGATATGCTTCGGCATACCGATGTTGCTCCGCGGCTGATCACCGGCGGCAACACACCGTCGTTCGAGGATTCCAGTCCCAAAACATAATATATTGCAAATGTTGTTTATTATCAAATTTATATCAGTTTTGATACTGTTCAGTTATTGTAGTTGGTTTTGTTCATCAGATATACTGTTGTTATTCCAAATCATAAGCTATTTACTACTTGCTGAGCATTTCTTTCGCTCATACTTGTTTCTTATCTTGATTCTTTCAGCTAGGCCAGGGCAAACTTAAGTTCCAGGTCTGACCAGAGGTTATGTGCTTGTAAATAGTTGGTGTGTTTCCAGGTAGACAGTTTGGGACGCTTAATTAGTCTAGAGGTTTGTAATAAAATTTGAATAAGTTGTAAAACTAATTAGACTATGGTTTGTAATAACATTTGATTTGTATTAGTGCCTGTTCCATACTATAACCTGTGATCGATCCAGTGTAGGTAAAAGGGGTCGTATTTATTATATTATTCCGCTGTGTTTATTTTATTTTGGTTTATTGGCGAGTGACCCCCAAATCTAGACCCCGGGTTTGGAGGGCATCACAGAAGGGAAGACCCAAGTGCATTGCTGGTATTAATTAATATGCATTAGAAAAGCAAAATAAAATTTTCTTGGTGACTTTTCACATTCTCTGATTACTGAAGAAATACTCTGATAATAGCATAAATTCTGATAAGCAGTTGTGACTCACTTACACTGAGGAGCTCCTGTGAAAAAGAATGTCAAAAGATGCATAAAATGAGCACAAAACAGTTGAGGTGGACTCATGTATGAACTCATTCTATAGTAGACTTCGGACTAATGACAGATTTTGAGCAAAGTTCTAAGTTATGCCTTATTTCTAAGATGTACTGAAGTAAATCAGACTTTACTCTTTGTCTGATATTTAGATTAAAGCACACACTTACACTCCATATGAATGATGAATATTACTATGGTGATCAATGTTGTTTTAGATGAACAGTTTAAGTGTCAGTTGCATAAATTTTGAGGACAAGTTCTGATGGAAGTTCTGATGATTAAGTTCTGGGAAACCATATCAATATTTGTGTGAAGAATTACAGAAATAAACATTCACTTTTTGAGTACAGAAGCCATATTCTGATGTTTAAATTCTGATAATAATCAACCTGATGCTTACGTGGCAGTATTTATTTACTTGATTTATTTTTGGTCAATACTTGAACGGTTATATTTTATCAGAATATTGGTTTAAGTGAGATAAAGACAGTCATAATTACTTGTTTAGTGGGAACTGTTTTTTTTTTAAAACTGCATGTGCATAGTAATCATTACTTATTTCCCCTACCCATTAACTACTATCTTAACTACTGCATGGCTGACAGGTGTAAAGTCTGTTCCACTTCTCAATAACTGCTGTCAAGTGGAGCGTATAAGTAAAAAAGATAAAAGATTTTAAAATCTTTTACTTATATTTCTTTCTATACTCTCTCTTTTTCTTATTTTCTCATATTCTCTGACGGTTTTCTATACAAACATTTTATCAAACACCTTTCAGACACTCTAAATTCTCACTCTTTTTCAATGGCACCCAAGGATATAATCTTTAATAGAGCAAAGTTCGTCCCCAACAACTATGCTTCCATTCTCACTAAGAGTGAAGCTCCTTCGGAACTTCATATTATTCAGGATTTCTTATCTCATAGGGAAATTGGGTTCGCTTTGACGCAACCATCCTATTTATCTGGAACTCAAGTTCTGACGTTTTGGCGTATGGGACTTTATGATGATGGTGGTAAGCATGGGACTCCAAGCATCGTGTTTACAGCAAAGGAGGTTGAGTATGTTGTTACTCCGGCCACAGTTCGAAAAGCTCTAAACCTACCTGAAAACTGTCAATTCAGTTATGCTGTTGAGGAGCCATTGCTACAGCAAATGATGGCTAATCTTGGGTATGAACAGAGTTTGGCTAAGTTGGGTCAACTCAAACGCCCATATATTCGAAAGGAATGGAGCTTCTTCTTCGATTGCATCACGAAGACGTTTGCCAACAAGTGTACAAATTTTGATGCCATTCCTATTCTGACACAACAATTTGGGTATGCACTCCTAAACCAGTCTCATTTTGATTATGCAAAGACTGTGTTATGTTTTATAGGAGATAGAATGAAAGAGGACAGGAATGTAGTTTACTTTGCTAGGTTCTGTCAGTTAATTTACAGCTACTGTCCATCAGAAGAACCACAACCAGCAAATGAACACATAGAACCTTTTAGGTTAGCTAAGAGGGCTTTTACTGATCTCTTAACTGCTGACAACAAGAAGGGAGTTTTGAGACCCCTTAGGATTCCTTTATCAGTAAAGCAAGCTCTGGTAAATGTTGATTATGATACCTATTCATTGCTATATCCTGATGTCCAACCCACTAATACACAACAGCCATCATAACCAACCATTCATCAAACACAGCAACCACCGCCATCAGCACATAATCAAGTGAAGCCTTCTCCTTCTAGAGCAAAGAGGACTAAGACAGTACCTCAGTCACAGCAGAAAAGAATGAAGATGATTTTAAGAGATGAGTATGATGATGAGGTACAGGTTCAACCATCAAGACCTATTGCTAAAGTAGTTGAGAAAGTCTCTTCTCAGACAGCTCAAGAAACTAGGAGTTCTAGGCCCCTAAAAAGGCTTAGAAAGCTAAACTCTGATGATGAAGCTCCCAGAGTCTCTCCATCAGCTAAGAGACTTAAAAAGCAAAGAGCAAGGAGGGCTGTAGAATCATCAATCTCTGAAGAACGAATGGAAGCAGCAGCTAAGGAAGGAGGTCAGGAATCTCTGATCTCAAAAGACCCAATTGTGATTGAATCTCTTCCCACTACTGAACCAGACTTTACTGAAGCTCACAAATCTCCTATTCAAGAGCCAGAGAATACTCAAGAATACATGCCTACACCTCTTGTGTCTCCTATCATTGATCAAGTACATACTGATACTCCAGGTACAAGTGCTGAAATAGATATTCACAACTTGAATGTGCCTGAGGTTCTGTACTTGGAAGCTCCAACCATTCCTCAGCAAACTCCACCAGCAACTCCACTGCTAGATGCTGATGTTCATGCAGATGAATCTTCTATTGCTTCACATACAGTTATTCTATCACAAGATGCTGATACTGAAGATTCTGCAAGTTCTGTTGAAGTAAATGCTGATAATACTGGTGAAGCTGCTACAAATGTAAATGCTGATACAGCTGGTCCTTCAGGACATGCACCTCTACAAACAGTAAATAAAGCTGATTTAATTAAAAAAATTATGAGAGAGGATGCACCAGTACCTTGGAGTGAAACCTCCAGAGGAAGAGAATGGATCAAGGAGTGGAACAAAGTTGATTTTGTTCCTACTGCAAATATTCTTGTTTAGCACTTGGCTAAAGCTGATGAGATGCTGATGAATGATGACTTCAAAACACAGCTCAGAGTTACTGCATTGAGTACCAGGAACCTTCAAGGTCAACACTCAATAACTCAAACCAAGGTGAACAAAATTCAAGAAACATTGATTCAGCAAGACATGAATGTCAAATTGAAAAAGAACAGGTTTTTTAATCCAGCCTTTGACCGTATTGGGTATATAAAAAAGACTCAAGAACAGCAGTAAGCTCAAATATCTGATATTTTAAAGAATCAAGCTACTCAACAAATCCAACTCAATGAAATCCAAAATTATGTGGAATTGCTTGTTTCTTGCTTCTACCAGATGATGCAAAAAAGGGGGAGAAAGTGATTAAGTCCAAATGCAAAACTGATCAACCACTGAAGGGTAAGGATGATGATAATGAAGACCAGGGAAACTCTGAAAGGAGTAGAGGTCTAAGTCAAGGCAGGGGCTCTTTGTCAAGGGAAGCCAGAACTACAAGCCAAAGAACAAGTTCTGATACTGGTAAAAGGATAAGTTCTGATGAACAAACTCTGAAACATGATGAAGAGGTCTCCAAAAGGCTATTCCTAAAGGACAATCCAGGCATGGATATTGAAAGTCTGAAGGAAGAAGAGATTAGACTAAAAGCTGAAAATGACAAATCTAAGTCAAAGTCTAAAGCTTAAGTCATTGTAAAGAAACCACCTAAGCCTAAAGGCATTGTGATCAAAGAGAGGACATATACTGAGGTATCTAAGGCCAAGTCCAAATCACAGGTGGAAGTTGATCCTAGATTAAAGGGTAAGGCAAAAGTTGATGAACCTGTAAAGATATATATGCCAACTATGAATCTGGAAGCAAAATCTGATGAAGATGCAATTCTGATTTTGAAGAAGCAATATTCAAGCAACCTCTGACAGAGCTCAAGTTGTCTTGACATCAGAAGAAAAGGAAACCTCTGACATTGCTCATGTTAAACCTTCGAAAATTCTACTACCTGGGTTTACTAAAGCTCAACAATCTGCTCAACCTATGAAGACTTCAACAAATTTTTTTAAGGGTAGATTGCTCCAAGGGAAGGAAGCTAGAGATAAAACAGGATTGGGTAATGCTAATGAGAAAAGAGTAAACAACTCTACCTTAGATCCTACATCTCTTTTTGAACCAGGAGTAGGGACAACTCCAGAAAGACTAAATCAATTAGAGTCTGTACAAATGGTTTACAATTCCAAGCTGAAAGAAGATATAATGCTTTATTTTATGACAGATGGGAGAGTATTCCAGATAAGAAAGAATGCAATTCGGTTGAAGTATTATGAAGAACTACAACATATTTTATTTCTACTTCGAGTGAAGAACAGGTCAACAGATGGTGCTGCCAGTTACTTAAAATCTGATATTCAAAGGCAGAAGAAACTTTACTCTGTAAAGTCTGACAGACCATACTATCCAAAGTACAGAGCTCACAATGGTGAATTAGTTGAGATGAAGCCCTATACTGCCAAGATCACTACTTTTCTGGGTATTAAGGGTGTTGAATTTAATCTGGAGTTTGACAAAGCTTATCTGATCAGATTGGATCAGGAAATAAGGAAAGCAAAGATTAATGATCTCAGGGCTGCTATCTTTCAGAGAGGAGAAGATACAGTTGAACTTAAAGATGCTAAAAGGAGGATGATAAATGAACTTGAATATGCTGAGAGAACTCTTTTGAAGAACTATCTCAGAACAACTCCTGACATTCAAGAGATCACAAACTGAAGCCAAGTCAAGGACTACAATTGTTAAATTTTGAAGGATATACAGGCTAAAGCTGATATCAGACTTTAAGGATGGTAAAAGCTACAAGGACTGTGAGTTGTAGTTATCTAGTCAAATTCTCATATGCATTTGTACTTAATGTTTTTGACATCGTCAAATATCTATTGAACTTGTATATTATGCTAATTTACAAGTTGAGGGAGATTGTTGATATATTTGTGATGTCATGTCTAATAGTGATTTGTGTTTAGTTTTCAGATCTTGACTAACAGGACAAATCAGGACTTAACTGGAAATCCTTATACTGAAGTCAGAACTTAAGATATCAGAACTTAAGTTATCAGAACTTAAGATATCAGAAGATATTCATCAGGAGATAATATCAGGACTTAAGAAAACTTTCAGATAAGGAAGGCGGCTGATTGAAGGAAAAGAAGATTAAGACTAACACAAGAAGAGATATGCATGGAGAAGAATTCTATGAAAAATAGAAGACTTGGAGGAAAAGATAACTAATTGATATATTTTAGGATGCAGACTTATATTCAATATCAATTAGAAGATTATCTTGTAACTGTGTGGTATATAAACACAGCATAAAGTTTACACTAGATGTGTTATCATTATCGAGAATATTATTCATTGTAACCCTAGCAGCTCTCGTGATATTTGTTCATCACTGAGAGAGAACGGTTCCATTGCAATACTGTTTTATTAATAAGATTATTATGTGTTTCATACTTGTGTTCTTAATTCAATTTGATTGTAGTATACACTGTATTCAACCCCCTTCTACAGTGTGTGACCTAACATATGTGGAGTCGTAAAATCTGATATAGGTTAATTCATGATAATTTAAAAAGCGCCATTAAAAAAAGATGGTCCGATTTGGTTGAATCTCATGGTGATCCAAAAAAATGGGAGCATGAATCGTGAAAAGATTGTAACAAGAAGGCAAAAAGTCTTATGTTGATGTACATGGAGGGTAATTTGATCAAGGTCTTTAAGAATTTTAAAAGTGCCAAGAGGCTTTAGGATGTTCTCAAGGAAAAGTATGATGCAATTTCTGATGTGAATGTGTAGCTTCTGTTGCACAAGTACAACACTTGTAAAATGAGTAAAAGTGATAATGCAATTGATCATTGCAACAAGATGCTGGTGATGACTAGGGATTTGGCAGTGGCCGGATGAGCTTTCGAAAAATATAAAAATTGTGGGAATCTTGAACAGTCTCCCGAGCTCACTTAACATGGCTGCAATGACATTGAGGTTGAATGGAATGACTAAAAATACATCTCATTTTTTATGGCTTTAGCTATGGAACATGATTTGGTGAATAGTCGCAAGCGATTGGAAATGAACTTGGCTCAAGAAGAGGAGCATAATTTAGCTCAAGCTAAATTTAGATCAAGCCATCAAAACAAGGATAAATGAAGACTAGGTCCTTCGAGAGGAAATTTTTTTAAACTAAATCAACAAAAGAAGAAGTTTCATGTTGGAAGTTGTTATTCATGTGAAAAGTATAAATATTTCAAGAATGAATTTCGCGAGAATCAAGAAGGGGATGATGTCAGAGGCAAGGACCAAGAACGGAGAGGACCAAAAAAATGTGAGTTTGTGGGAGTTATTGAGTGCAACACTGGTCATGTGGCAATGGATATTGATGGATGGTGGATTGACTCTGGTGCAACCTGCCATATTGAAAAAACTATACAAGGTTTGACTGAGTTTCAAGAGCTTAAGAAGGGTGAGCAAAGACTTTTTATGAGAAATAACATTTACTTGGATATGGTAGATATTGGGACATATAGGTTAGATCTTGAGGATAGTGTAATGGTCCTCAAGAATATTATGTTTGCTCCGAGAATGAGGCGCAATCTTGTTTATGTTCCCGCACTATTGAAGAATGGGTTGGAGGTGCTGTTTTATAATAATAGGGTTTCAATCGGGAAAGATAAGAATGTGTATGTAATGGGCAAGTATGAGCCCGATCGTGAGCTGTTTAAATTTTGAGGTGCAAAGTTCATAAATTATGAGTCGGAATAAGCTCGTACTTGAGCTTCATTTTTTTAATTATAAAAACGGGAAATTGTGAACCCAGTTTGAGATCGTTTTTTGTATCATTTTTCTAAATTATAATAATGGTAAATTGTGAACCTCTCGTTTGAGGTGATTTTATGTTGGAGTTTGTTTTAGTAAGAACAATCATTTTTCAAATATGTGTATTATGTTACATGTGAGTTAAATTTTAAATTTAAATATATTTTGTACAGGAGAAATGTGGGAGTAATGTAAATATTTATCAAATCAGTCAAGTGTGAGATTTTATATAAATTGACTTAATTTGATAAACAATAAAATTAAAGTTCTCAATCCAATAGATTTGTATATATTAATATATTTTTTATATAAACTTGAAGTTATGAATTAGGTTATTTATTGTGGATTTTAAGTTACAAATACTAAATGTGAGAGTTACAATTTTATGATTAATGCAAGGAGGATTCTTTAGGCTAGTTACACATGTTTAAGGGCCGAAGATTATACTAAGAAGGACCTATAAATAGTGGGTGAAAACTCTATGAAAAAACACATAAAAAGTTGCTTGCTCATTGTACAATCCGAACCCGCTTTCTACCTTTTATTCCTTTTCTTATACTTATACTTTTATATTATATTTTGTTTAAGTACAACAATATCTAATATCAAATTTTTGATGTTTAAGAGTACATTTACTATATGATTTTTTAGACACCATTTTCAAGATATGCTCATTTAATAAAATGAGTATAAATATTTTGAGATATTAATTAATAATATAATTCATGTTTAAATTTTAAGTACACAATGAAAATATTTAAAAAGTATAAAATATATATTAAAATCATACATACACATTATTAAATTACATATTAGCATTTCAAACGGTATAGATTATATCAAGATAACATATCATCCATAATTAAATAAAATGTACAAATTTGTTATATTTTTCAAAAAATTCAAGCTAAATGTGTAGATATGAAATGTAATGTCTTAAAATTTGGAGATATAAACTTAATGATTAAATCAAGTAAAATATATTATGTACAAAAAATAGATGAATATGAATCTATTTCGATATTATGTTTGTGCTCGCATGAACATGAATAATTAAAGCATTTGTTTGTTGTACTTTTGTAAAGCAAGTTAACTGCATTAAATATAAAATGGGATTTGTCATCAAGTTAAGTATATAAAAAAATAGGAGGATAAAAATTTTGTACATTGATCGAATAGAATATGACTAATTAAATTATTATTTATTTACTTTTTAAAATTCAAATTTACGTAGTAGGTGTAAAATGTAAGTTAATATAGTATGTGTTATGCATAAAAATAATATACCCTATAAATTAAAATATTACATTGATTCTAGGTTAGTGTTGTGCACAAAAAATTTGAAATTAACACAATTGAAAAAAAAATGACACGGTATTTTGTATAATATTATGAAATGTATTTGATAAATTTGACATGCATTCAAAAATTATGTCCCAAAATCTGAAATTAGTCCAAAATTATGGTTAATTTTATATAAGAAAAGGTTAAATCGCTTTATATTTATTTATAATCCAGAAGTTGGAGTATGAATACAATTGTTAGGAATGTATGTGCATTAGTTTGATGATATGTTTAACAAAATACTTAAGTAGAAATTTAGTGTCTGTAGCCTCAACGGATAAGACCACTTTGGCTATCCGTTGATGGTGTAGCTTTACTTAGAAATAAGTCTAGTGTTGTAGCATATTTCAGTCTCTGTATTTAAAATGTAATTCTTGGAAGTTGAGAGAAACTATGAGTCATGTTGACTACTAGATGATATGCAGATAGGAAGGCCAATTGTAAATACTTCATGCCTTGTAATTTTGTATAAGTGAAGTGGTATCAACGGATGACTTAAAGACCTTCAACGGATGAGAAGCTAAGCTTCAACGGATGTCTCTAAAGCTTCAACGGATAAAGTCATCAACGAATAACATCCTTCAACGGATGAGTGCATCAACGGATGAAAGCTTCAACGGATAACATCCTTCAACGGATGAGTGCATCAACGGATGAAAGCTTCAACGGATGTTCTGATGATTAGCCGTTGATAAGGGGTAGTTGTACCTACAAACAGAGGCACATGGGTTGATAGAGACAACTGAGATGTGGTAGCCGAATTTCAGGAACAACAGAAAAAGCAGCCGTTCTTCTCTAGTACAAAGATGCAATAGTCAACAAAGTACTGGAGTGAACAGGAAAAGAAGCAAGTGAAGATCTTATTTTATTACTGTATTTTATATTGTTCTTCACTTGTACACTTGGTAATATATAAACCAAGTAGAAGCTAGTAATTAGAAGAGAGATTTTCCAGAGCTGTTTAGAAAAATATTGAGAGAAAATTCATCTAGTTTGTACTAGGATGCAGCTGTGATCAACATTGTTTAATCACAGATTTTCTAAAATACCATCTCTGGTGGAACAACAAATCCACCAGAAAAGTTTTTAAGGTCTGTTGTGTTCTTTACATTTGTGCTTGAATATATATCTGTCTGTATTAGCTTAAAGCAATTCACACACTTGTTCTTCTTGAACACACAACTTTCATAAACTGCTCAAAACTTGAAAAAGTTTTGAGATTTACATTCAACCCCCCTTCTGTAAATCTCATTGTTAGTCCACTAGGAATAACAATTGGTATCAGAGCAGGCTCTTGACATACAAAGAGTTTAAAGATCTTGGAATCTAACAAAGATGAGTAAGAAG
The DNA here is from genome assembly GCF_009905375.1 of Apium graveolens. Taxonomy (NCBI): domain Eukaryota; kingdom Viridiplantae; phylum Streptophyta; class Magnoliopsida; order Apiales; family Apiaceae; genus Apium; species Apium graveolens. Next base: position 143,608,558 of record NC_133653.1, read on the forward strand.
GATATTGGAGTAAAGATCCCAGTTCTTGACAAAGACAGTTATCACCATTGGAAGGTGAAAATGCACCTTCATCTACTCTCCCAAGATGAAGGTTATGTAAACTGCATTGAGAATGGTCCTCACATTCCCCACAAAGTAGCAACAGTTGCTACAGCCACAGTTGCTGTTGGTCAATCCATTCCAAAACCTAGAGCAGAATGGACAATGGAAGACACAGAAGAAGTCCACAAGGATAAGAAGGCTATGAACATTTTGTTTAATGGTCTTAACATGGATATGTTTGATAATGTGATAAATTGCACAACTGCCAAAGAGGTTTGGGACACAGTTCAACTACTGTGTGAAGGTACAGAACAAGTGAAAGAAAACAAAATGCAGCTTCTCATTCAACAGTATGAATACTTTCATTTTGAAGAAAATGAATCTTTAAATGAAACATTCAATAGGTTCCAAAAGCTGTTGAATGGACTGAAGCTGTATGGAAGAGTGTACCAGGTGAAGGATTCAAATCTTAAATTTTTAAGATCCTTGCCAAAGGAATGGAAACCCATGATTGTCTCCTTAAGAAACTCTCAAGATTATAAGGACTTCACTCTTGAAAGATTGTATGGAATCTTGAAGACTTATGAACTAGAGCTGGAACAGGATGAGGTATTGGAGAAGGGGAGAAAGAAAGGAAGTTCAGTTGCATTGGTAGCTGAAGATGAGAGGAAATGCAGACAAGAAACTGCGAGATCTACATCAAACTCCAAAGATGGTATAAGAAATCAGGAATCAAGCAAAGGGAAAGAGCAAGTTGCTGAAAATGGAGACAACTCCAGCCAAGATGACTCAGATGGTATTGATGAGCATCTTGCATTTCTGTCCAGAAGATTTGCAAAGATGAAATTCAAGAAAAACACTAGAGCCACTAAACCTCACAAAAACACTGTGGACAAATCCAAGTTCAAGTGTTTCAATTGTGGTATAAGTGGACACTTTGCAGGTGAGTGCAGAAAGCCAACTTCTGAAAAGAAGAAA